>NW_028295103.1:0-182042 GCF_964341445.2 Mesoplodon mirus | reverse complement strand
ACAAACCATTGACAGGCTATGTTCATGGATTTTTAGGAATATCTGAGGTTAGCAAGCCCTCCTCCATCAAGGTTTGGAAGGAGATTAGAAAAAGAGAAGAATCATGCGGTTCCATATGGGGAAACAACCTGCTACTGCAAGGCTTCAGTTCTGCTTTCTCCTCTGACATGGGCATGGAACACAAAGTGGGAAGGGTCTGTTTTTTTCTCCCCACCCATCCACTGAAGCCCTCTGTATCCAGCTTTCCAATTCACACATCACAACTGTTGTAGATATTTCCCCCTGCCCCCGGAAACTAAAATGTAAAGCTTACAAAATCTGCACTTAATGAGTAATATACCCACTTGTGTCCTCTGTAAGCATTTTCTAAGTAGGACTCCATCTGTTTTAGTTCTTGGTCAATCAGTGCTTGAAACTGTCCATCTCCCACTCCAACTCGATGCACAATGGTAGAATGTGGCAGAGATGAATTTTGTTCATACCAGAGCTTCAAGGCAGCTGAAAGGAAGTCAGAAACACATATAAATAAACCATAACTTGGAACAAAGTGGCCACTGTTTTTGACAACTTCTATGTTCATTTGTCAACATGGTAGCTTTCAGGACACTGCTTAAATCTTCAGTCTAGTCCATACTTAACAACAGTATGAAAATTTTGAGCCAGATAATTCTTTGTGGTGGTCAGGGACAGGGAGTGTTGCTGTCCCATGCATGGTAAGACATTTAACAGCATCCCTAGCACTCTATCCCCATTGTGACAATGAAAAATGTTTTCACTCATTGCCAGATGTCCCAGGTGGGGGGGCAGTATCTCCACCAGTATAGACTCAAGCCCTCCAGCTTCCACCAGGCACTGACTATGCAAACAGGTCGTCAGCCCATTGACAAGCTCCTGCCCCGATTGCTGGATGATGCATTGAGAGAACCACCTGTATGGAGAAAAATAAGCCATTAGTTTGGAAAACAAGATTAATTCAGAATCAAAATGATGAAATTAATCCATGACCAAAAAAAATTCACTATCAGTGGTTGAGGACCCAATTAAAGATCCATTCTTCATCCTGCTGTAGAGATCCAAGTATTGGTCTCTTCACATATCTTAGGCATTTTGTAACATTTTGCATGCACACAAAGAGTAAGAATGGAAACATTTGTTAACATTAACTACAAATTATACATGCTTTGAATACATATGACTCATATTGTTTCAGCTCCTGGGGAATTCCACAAAGTGCAAACCCAGTGTTTTTCTGGAGACTCCTACTTCTAGTTCAATGTCTTAAACAATGGTTCATCCATATGAATCTGCTTTGGAGGGAGCAGTTTGCTTCAAAACAGTAATAGCTATTGTGACCACTGCTCAATGTATCAAGTAAAATCACCTGTTTGTCTAGAGTTTCTATCCCCTTATTGCGTTTTTGTTTACTTCAGAGTATTAGGATGACCTGATAGGGTATGATGTATGTTTGCCTCTTCATCTGAATCTGTACTCCGATGGATGGGATCAGGTATTTTGGCTTTACATTTTCACTGCTGCATTCTCAGTATTTACACATAGCAAGTGCTCAAAAATATCTATTGCATGAATGTAAGCTTAACTTTTTACCTATTATCACAACATTTTCTACTAAAAAAGGCAGAGTAAATCCATGTTACTGTATTTAGAGTATGACTGGAAAAAAAAGATCCTTAAAGGATACTGTGGAATTATACTTGGTGGGCCACAAACAACATTGAACATAGTGGTGGTTTGTGACTGTCCCACATACCATAATGCACAAGAGAAGAATATGCAAACCCATCTGCACTATGGGTTTTATTTTCTACTCTAAGCACAGAAAAAAGAAGGTCCCTGGAGAAAAGGAGAATCATAGGCTATAGAAGCACATCTCCTTATTCAGGTACATTATATACAAATGTATGAAGACAAGATCTTATGATACCTACAGGCCACTAGGTATGTTCCCATAGGTGTCTTCACCCACGTATATCCTAAGTGCTTCCTCATGTGTCCCTATGCAGAGGCTCACTGATCAAATCCTGCGGTTGGCAGAATTCTACCTGTCCTCATCCTTGGAACTTGTGAACATACTGAGATCTAGCCCCTGTGATGATGTTATATGGCACAGTTGACTTTAGGATAAGGAGAGTCTCCAGATGGATGATATCCGACCTCATGAGCTCCTTTAAAATCAGCAAGTTTTCTTTGGCTGATGACAGAAGAGGAAGATGGAGAGATTCAAAAGAGAACAAGAGCACAGTGTGAATTGGCGGGTTGGAAGTTGGAGGGGAGGCAAGGAGCACATCAGAAGGAATGTGGATGGAACTCTAGAAGCTGAGACTAGCTGTAGGTGACAGCCAGCAAGGAAGTGGGGTCCTCTGTCCCACAATCACAAGAAAATTGGCTCTGCCACATCGGCGTATGCTGGGAAGAGGATCCCAAGCCTCCAGGTGAGAATGTGGCTTCTGTGACACTTTTAACTTAGCCTTGGGACTTCCCTGGTTGTCCAGTGTTTAAGAATCTGCACTTCCTCCTCAGGGGGCATGGGTTCAATCCCTGGTCAGGGAACTAAGATCCCGCATGCTGCGCAGTGCAGCCAAAAAACAAAATCTTGGCCTTGTAAGGCCCTGAGAGCCACGCAGTGCCCAACATCTGACCCACAGGACTGTCCATGGTCATGTGAGTGTCGTCTTAAGCTGCCATATTTTGTCATAGTTGTTAGGCAGCAATAGAGAATGATCAGAGGCTTCCATACAGAATGTTCTGGGAGCCTGACTTTGCCAGAAGATCAGGAGAGCACATCTCTAAGAACAACTTGCCCATGGAGCTTGCCAACAATGTGTGTTAGGTCCGCCTCTCCTATCTGGCCTCCAGATAGCTCCCCACTAAACACTGTCTGCCAAAGCTTACCCACCGCATCAAGTCTGGATCGATGCTTGCCACAAATCCTGCGACTGACTTCCGTCGATGTACAATACCATGGAAACAATCGATAATGATGAACATTGCATTCTGCAACTTAAATTTTAAACCAGGTAGCAGCTTGAGTTAGAACACAAAGCAAATTTCCAATTAAATAGGACCTTAACAAATTCTACCAAAGACAGATGAAAGCAAGAGAAGGCAACAAAATCCCCACGTACTTCTATATCCACCTTCCAGAGGGCACCTCCTAGCTTGCAGTTCATCTGTAGGGCAATCTTTGTAGTGATGGTCTCTCTAAGGTCCGTTTCAACACACACTGGCTTGGAATCGGGTAACTGACACACAGATATCTTTTTATGCCTTCATAAATTTCTTTATTTTCAGTGGGCAGCAAGAAAAGGACCTTGAAAGAAAGCAAACATGACATTCCCCAAAATGCAAGAACACAGTGATGTGAGAAATGGATGCGTGTCGAGGAAGCTATATAGGTGGAGCACTGACAAAGTAGAGACTATTTATTAAATAGATATCTGAATCCATGAGGGTGAAGGGTCTAGAATCACACTGCATTCAACAAGTGTGAGTGTGAGTGTATGGAAGAGACAGGCTGCGAGACAGGCATTTGGCAATATGCATCGATCCTTTAAACTTGCAAAACCCTTTCATCCTAGTCATTCCATTCCCAGGAGTCATTCCATTTCCAGAAGTTTATCATGAAGTCAATATGGGTGGGTTAAAAACACAGACTGATCTATACCGTCCTCAGGACAGTCACCGTCGATGGGATGATGGCTCTGTGTGGGCACTTCCCAAGCATTCTACTTGATTCACTTAATTCTCTCACCAATCGACTGAGATAAATACTATTATCTGCCCCCACCAGCAAACAAGCTTGGGGGCTGTTATGGAAACTGCCTGATTTACAAGCAGCAGAGCAAGTTTCCAAACCCTCGCCAGGACCTTCAGTAGGACACTGAGCAGTTAGGAAGAGAGGCTACTGCTTGCCTTGTTTCTGACTAATGGGAAAAATCATCAGTATATTCTTTTGAACATAATGATGCTTATAGAAGTTTTTGGCAGACGTTCTTTATCAGATTAGGATAATTCTTTTCTCATTGTAGATTAAGTGAGTTTTTCTTTGGACACTGAGCAGTTAGGAAGAGAGGCTACTGCTTGCCTTGTTTCTGACTAATGGGAAAAATCATCAGTATATTCTTTTGAACATAATGATGCTTATAGAAGTTTTTGGCAGACGTTCTTTATCAGATTAGGATAATTCTTTTCTCATTGTAGATTAAGTGAGTTTTTCTTTTCACATGAAGAAGTATGAGATTTTATTAAATGCATTACCTGCATGGACTAAGAAATATTCACCACACTATAATTCACCACACTAACCAGTTTTTTTGAAAAATATAAACAACCTATTTCGAACTTAGTGGCCCACTCTAGCCCATGGTGTTCTCCTAATATTTCCTTAACCACCAGCAAATCTCTAATAATGAACTCTATTTATTCCTAGTGTTGTTGAGACTTACTCTTTTTCTTTATTCTTGACAGTATCTAATTTTAACTTTTCCAAAGCTTTAGATTTATTTGCAGATTGTTTTCTATTTAGTTTCTCTTTTTACTGTTGATTTCATTCATTCTATTTTACTTTGGTTGACTTGGTTCTTGGTGCATTAAAATCCAGACTTCATTCCCAGTGTATTCGTCAAGGGCTGTTGGTCTCATTTCTAGTTTGCTGTGTCACCCACGTTTTGATGCCTAGTACTTATTTATATAGTCCCTCGGTTGTAAGAGTTTAATAAATTTCCATTATTCTCTCTAATATCACTGTTACTTAAAAAAATAATGGTTTCTTCAGGTGTACGTGGTTTAATGATTTCTAATTGTAATGTACTGTGGTCAGTGTATGTGGTCGATAGGATCCTGGTCCTACATTATTTGGCTAGGTTTCTCCAAGCCCAGTGTGATCAGTTGAAGACAAAGACAAAATGAACTTATAGATGCACTTTTAAAGAGCACCTAATCTTTTGAGTCCATATTTTATACACACACACACACACACATGCATGCCCACGTGCACGCACACATCTCCCTGTCTCTCCTTCTCTCTCTCTCTCTCTCTCTCTCTCTCTCTCTCTCTCTATATATATATATATATATATATATATATATATATATATATATATATATATATATGTGAGTAGGTTAATAGGTCAAGCTTTTAGGTACAAGTTTAAAATCTTCTAGATTCTGTTTTTTTTTTAAATCTGCTGATCTGAGTTTCCTGAGAGTGGTCAGCTAATATTGTCTCCTAAAATTTCAGCTTCTGGAATAGCATGGACCTGTCTCCTCTTAAGAGCTATTCAAGCTGATGAAGATATAGAAACATGCCTGTTTCAGGCTCAGCCAGTTTAACAAGGCAATAAAGAATGATAGGATTAAGATAGGAGAGAAGTAGGGACCCAGAGAGGTGATCCCAGCAACTGAGGCTGCATTCTCTCCTGAGGTATCTGCCCATCCCAGTAAACATGGCTGAGAGGTTGGGAGGCTCTGAAAAGACTAACAGCCTCTCCTCAAAGAGGGAGAAGGACAGAAATCAAAGACCAGGTCCTGCCAAGGAAAGGGTACTCGTGTTAAATCTTGAGCCTACCACTCTAAACAGATTCGATTTATAATACTATGCTTTAAAGACATGAAGCTATGAGAATGTTCCAGCTGATGGTGGGTGTGTACCACCTTGGTATAACCATTTAGAAATCTGATTAGCAGCATCTAGTGACAAGGAACATTCTTCTCCCAGGTACATCCCAGCAGAAATGCATACATATGAGCACTAAAGACAAGTACAAAAGTAGTCATGATAGTAGTCATGATTATTTGTAGTAATAGCAAAACTACAAATATCCCAAATGTTTGACAATAGGATGCATTAAGTTAAAAACAATGGGTTACTATCTAGAGCAAGAGAACAAAAAACTACAGCTACACCCAACAAAGATAAACCTCAATGCTGAGCCAAAGAAAAACCAACACAAGACTGAAGCCACATGGCTCTTTAGGTAAAGTTCAAGAACAGACAACATTAAGCTATGGTGATAAGAAGTCAGGGAAGTAGTTTCTTTCGTAGGATAGTGAGTGTGAAGGGGACAAAGTGAGCATCCAATGAGATTAAAAGATTATGATCCATTAAATAAGAATCCATGAGTCTGTGTTTACATAAGTAAGAATGAAGAGCTCTTCCTTATAATAAAATATCAACTAATAAATATAGAAGGGATATTGGAAACATAGACATCACTATTTGGTGAGACTATGTTAACTAACAACTGTTTCAGACAAGAATCCTCAATGGATGCTAAAATTAATGAGTGAAACTTCAATGAGAAACAGAACATTTGCATAGTCTCAAAGTGTCGCACCATAATAACTTTAATCAATTACAAAGGGATAAAACAGTAACTTTATAATGGTGAAACCTACCAGACCTCAACTTAATCAAATGAGCAAAATTACAATGACCAGTTAATACAGCAGAAACTAACACAACACTGTACATCAACTAAACTCTAATAATGATAAAAAATTATTACATGGAGAGCTGATGACTTAAACCATGAAAAGAAAAAAAAAAAGACCAGTTAAATCAACATCATGGTCTTCCAAATATGATGGATTTAGTAAACCATAGAATACTTCTGTGATATTCTGCAAGAATGCATTACCTGAATCTAGTCATAAGGAAATGGGCAAACCTATATTGAGGATTGTTCCATAAAATAACTGGCCAGTACACTTCTAAAATGTCAAGGCCATAAAACCCAAAGACAGATTGAAGATACTTCCCAGATTAAAAGAAGACTGAAAAAGCCTGTTGGTTAGATGCCTCAGGTGACCCTTGATGGACCAAAGAATTTATTTTGCTGTAAAAAGGAATGATTGGAAGAATTTGGATTAGGGGTATAGATCAGATAAATGGCTCAGGAAAAAACATATATATACACATGTAACTACTATGAATAATGACACGTGTATATATATATACATATATATGTATATATAGTGAGAAGGAAAGAATGATTATATGTAGGTAGATATAGAGAGGGAGAGAATGATTATAGGAATGTGCTAAAATTTACTGGTTGGGAAATCTGGATGATGGTTATAGAGAGATTTGTACTGTCTTTGCAACTCTTCCTGTAAGTCTGAAAATATAAAGTGAAAAGAAAAAAGTTTTAAAATATTCAGGAAAATAGATAGTGGAGGTTTTAGATTGGATTGGTGTGTACTCATTTTTAAACAGAAAATTTGTAAAAGATTCTCTATTTAAAATAACAGGGACTATGTTCACAGTTGCCATTTTTACTGCCAATATCTGATTTTGAGGAATAGGTTATTAATGTTATGTGTAAGAGGGCTATTTTTATTCTTTTAGCCTTAAATTATTAATACAGTACTAGATTGCTTTTCCTTCCTGGTTTTAAAATTGTCTATAGTTTACCTATGCTTTTATTTCCTCTATTTCTGCCTTACTCCACCAGCTCACACGTTTATAGGAATTAAATTCTTTACTATTCCCAAACTATGTGAGTACTTATGAACTCTTGGTAGTGTTACCACCAATTCATATTAATATTTGGGAAGTTAATGTTTAATTTGGGATATAATATAAATATTTGACTTGATGTCTTCCCATCACATTCAGTGGATTACCTTACACAGCCTGGTTCTGGCCCCCACCCAGCGCCACACAGCGTTTGAAATTTGTGAGCCACATGGCTTCACCCCTGCTTATATACGAGAATTCCCCTCTGTTCCTGGTCTAGGGAGACTTACATTTGTGCCAGAAGATGTTTTACACATAATTTCCAGTTCCTATTTTATTGGTCATTCCCAGTTGTTTGGAATGCATAAGATTGTAGGCATGCTCTCCCCACCATTTGAAAAGATACCTTAAAATATTTAAGGGACTGCCCTGAATAAAAGATATTGTTCCAAAAAGCAAAACTAGGATAAATTAGTAAAAGTGGGGCAAATTCCCATTCAAGTTTCAGATAAACTTTCTTAAGAGAAATTCCCACAATTAGAAAGGCAGTCTTTCACTTTCTAGGCAGATGCTAAATGAACAAAGAAAGTCATGTGATGAGTTGGGATGCAAACCACCACCAAGGCCTCTTGAACTCCATTCTAACACGTGATGCTTTGCTGAGTCCCACCAGAGGCTTCCTTGACCTAGCTGAGCATTTAAGGCTACAGCACCAGAGAAGCATGAAGCATGGCATTCAATCAAAGTAACAGGAAGCAAGACACAGATTTAAGAACAGGATTTCAAAAGTAAGACATTTCATTTGAGTATAATAATGGCTCACAGAAGGTATCCTTCAGAGTAGCCTACAAGGTTGCTTGGTAGAAGCTGAAAGGAGAGAAAAGTCTAGGCTCTATGGAAAAGACAATAGGAAGAATATCCTGGTTTCAGGATCAAGAAACAAAGATCCCTTTTAAGAGCATCCTGGGGACTTCCCTGGTGGTCCAGTGGGTAAGACTCCACGCTCCCAATGCAGGGGGCCCAGGTTCGATCCCTGGTTGGGGAACTGGATCCCGTATGCCACAACTAAGAGTCCACATGCTGCAACTAAAAGGCCCTGCATGCCACAACTAAGAAGCCCACATGCCGCAACTAAGACCTGGCACTGCCAAGATAGATAGATAGGTAGATAGATAGATAGATAGATAGATAGATAGATAAATATAAAGAGCATCCTGGATGATGAGGGAAGAATGGGAGATGAGTTTGGGAAAAGAATCCAAGGAAGAAAGGAAAAAGATGTTGCTTTAGTAATTCAGATACAACGTAGTGACAACAGATGGGAGAAAGGAAAAATCCCAAGAAAAATACCAGACAAAAGAAAGAACACTTACTGGAAGAGAACAGATCATAGACTTTGCAGGTTACAGCTGGAGAGAGAAATGATGAATGTGTGCCTACCATAATCCATATTACTTAATATTTGTATGGTGTTTTTTAATCTGAGACTTAAAAGATAATTCTAAGTCCTCAAGCCTAAAAGAATGAGCATAACATGGTGATATTAAGTAGTAGCTTAAACCCCAAAGTCTGTATTCAGCTACATTATAGGGGTAAATTTATATTTTCTGGCTGGTTTAGGAAACCAATGGCAACATCCAAATTCTAAAATACATACAAATGCAGCTCACTAAGGACGGGGCACACATCAAATAGACACTTACAATCTGTGTTTTTTGTGAAGCATGTTTTTCAAAGGTGCTTATATAAGAATGGACTGTATCATCTGCTTCAAGCCTAGAAAATAAGTATTTCATCTATACTTCAAAAGTAATGAACAGTGAAACATGTCACATTTTATACAGCCAATGAAACATGATATAAAACAAGGCAAGATAAACTGCCAAGGTAAGTATTTCAGTTGAAGGTTTTTAAGACAAAAAGAAGTTCAATTTTTGGAAACAAGACTGGGAAGTAGTTTTTGCTATTCCCTCCTCCCCCGTCCACTCATATCAAGTTGCTAATTCTCATGTCTTCAAGATGTAGCCCAATAGCCAGAAATCCATAGATCACAAAAGCCTGATTTAATATGTGTGGGCTGGAGCAGACTTTACTTTTTTGCTTACACACTTTCAGAGTTTGGATAACGTGACAGATTCCTACAATTTAAGAAGTTTTTCCACTTTCAAATTGCCAGCAATCGATTTTGAAATTGTAGATAATTTCTGCTCTACTTACAGTTTTGCATTTCTGACAATTATGCCCATTTTGGGTGTGATTTTCTGTAGATTCTGCTGAAAGGTAAGGGCTGTTCCATAATTTCCCTTAGTGTAGAGTATTAGCCAATGATCCAGTGACATTGCTCTAAGTACAGGTACCCTTGTGTTTCTTGACCAATCTTCATTATGGTTGTCAAACTGGAAGAGAATTCCAAGACATGGTATAAAACTTCATTAAAAAAAAAGAAAACCAACATCATCTAATATGCAAAGGCAATTATCCATTTACAATCCTTTCCACTGTAAATCTGTGCTATCTCCCATTGGAACATTACCATTTTAAACTTCAGCCATGACAAGATTGTTTAAGTACTTTAAAAATAAGTTTATTATAACTAATGAATACAAAAGCTGACATGTTTTCAAACATGTTTGCAAAAAAAGTAAATCCCTCCCTTGTTACCCCTCCCCACAAGATACAGAGTAAGAACTTGGACAGAGTTTTACATGAAATCTAAACATGAAATTCTCATTTGTCAGTTGATCCTGAAAAGCTCCAACACATTATATTCTAGGTAAAGGTCCATTAAAATTAAGAAATCAACAAACCACTTGCTTTCTACTGTCATTATAATGCTCATTCAAAATGCTGAAGGACAAGAACAGGTAACATAAGATTGCACGTGACAGATATTCAAAGTTCACGGATCTATGAAATCACAAACAACTGAGATGAGAATCCTGGGGTTGGAATTAAACGCTGACTTAAAAAGGCAGTCCAGGTCTTCCCTGGTGGTGCAGTGGTTGAGAGTCCGCCTGTTGATGCAGGGGGCACGGGTTCGCACCCCAGTCTGGGAGGATCCCGCGTGCCGTGGAGTGGCTGGGCCCGTGAGCCATGTCTGCTGGCCCTGCGCGTCCAGAGACTGTGCTCCACAGCGGGAGAGGCCGCAGCGGTGAGAGGCCCACGTACCGCAAAAAAAAAAAAAAAAAAAAAGGCAGTCCAAGGAAATCTATGTACATTGTAGTCTTTCACATCTGGTCTAATGTCAGCTATTTTTCCTTAAGATATAGGTTAGTCACACTAGAATACCATGGGTTATTATGATTTTAGGTATTTGACTCTTAAGGATACATTTGGAAGATCATTTTACTATGAGAGAATGTGCACAATACTAATAAAGATATAATACAGAGACTACTATATGCCAAGCATGTTACCTGTATTCTTATTAAATGATGGCTTGTCCTCTCATATGGAAATGACAGGTAGTCTGAAAACAGCAGTCATAGTTATTGACATGACCGAGTTAGTTCCCCTTTGGGTTGTTACTAATTTGACCCAACTTTGACGTGACAATTCTGCAGCTGTCTTACAATTCTTCTTCCTTGATGAATTCTTACATCTTGCAAAATTCTTCCAGAAAAGAATAAAAACTCTGTCTCAAGTTCCAAATTCCAGTCTCGAAGCTCCTTTTGCACAGTATTATTTCTGAAAGAAAAAATATTTCCACATGCTCAAATCCAAGAAAATATGCAGAGGCAATTATCCATTTGCAAAACACAAGTCAGTGTTCCTCTCATCTAAAGTTCCTTATTGCTTGTGTTTTGTGTCAAGATGCTACAGGTAAACTCCCTAAGACTCAATCTTGTCTTTGTTCTCACATTTGTGCAGACACTTAGAATCTATTTCATTCTTAGCCCCTCTTGGCCTCCTCTGACACTGCAATGACAGAAAAAAATAGAGTTGCACCTCCCCACTCCCCAAATATCACTTTCTTCCCAATCGTCACTTTTTTTTTTTTTTTTTTTTTTTTGCGGTACGCGGGCCTCACACTGCTGTGGCCTCTCCCGTTGCAGAGCACAGGCTCCGGACGTGCAGGCTCAGTGGCCATGGCTCACGGGCCCAGCCGCTCCCCGGCATGTGGGATCTTTCTGGACCGGGGCACGAACCGTGTCCCCCACATCGGCAGGCGGACTCTCAACCACTGTGCCACCAGGGAAGCCCCAATTGTCACTTTTTAATTGAAGAATCTGAGATGCCAAGTGATCCACACAGGTCTCCACTTCACACACACAGAAAAGTAGCACTTACCCTGTGCAGCTTGCAGGATCTTAGTTTCCTGACCAGGGATTGAGCCCAGGCCCTCAGCAGTGAAAGCATGGAGTCCTAACCACTGGACAGCCAGGGAATTGCCACGCACTTACTCCCTTAAAGCATCCATGAATGTTAGCAATTTATGCTGCCTTCTACCTGGATCCATCCTCATATAGGTGGACAACTCTCTCATCATTCTGTAGTCTTTATGCAGGTCATCCGTTAAGCCTTAAAAAAAAAATCCGAAAGATAACACTCCAAACTAGCAAGAATAGATTTCTATTAGAGAAAACTTAACTGTTGTATCCGGAAGAAGAAGAAAATCAGAGAGAGCAAGTCTGGGTCATGTGGAGTCTTGTGAAAATCCTGTAAAGTAATATTGGTGACTTTAAAGAAGGGCTCTCTTTTATGAAAATGGTATAAATCCACAGTACCTGTCAGGTGGCATAGCTCAGGAACCAGCATTATAGGTTGATGGAGTGTGTCCTGTCGGCTCATTTTCCATTTGCCCTTGGTGATCAAAAGTGGCTGATTTAAGGTAGTGACCACTGTACCACAGTGCTGTTCAACAGAAAAACGAACACTGGCATGCCTATTAGCAAAACCTTAGTAACATCAAATAAATAGGTACAAAAGTGCATTTTCGGATCACAAATGGAGGCCTAGAGGTGTGGTGATATTGTTTCCCCCAGTTTAAGAAAGCCTCCAAAACACTCTTAATATTCTCTTAATTTGATGTCCCAGGGATCACTTATAAACATAGATGGCCAAGGAGAGTAGAACACCCACAAAACATAATGGAATCATTGTGCTACCCTTTTTATTATAGATGTAGATGGGTGAGACTTGTGTAGTATGTTTTTCTCACCACAGTAATGCCTTGAAAGTTTCTAAAACATATTGAGAATTTTCAAGAGGATTCCTCTACTAATGGGGGACAAAAAAACCTGGCAACATTTTAGAGTGGCAATTCCAGATCTATTCCCAACATTCCTCTTACTTTATTTCCCCTAAACCCTTAGTCTCTGCTTCCAGTAGGGAAAGGCATCTTCTAAGACATCACATACAGAAGTTCCTATCCCTAAGGCAGCAAATTCTTGTACAACAGAGTGACTTTACTCCCCAACACAAAGTGGAGATTCTTTGTAGATCTTCCTAAGCTGCTTATTAGCAAGGTCCTCATCAATAAGTTAACCACATGAATTCTGGTATCATCTGTCATTTAAGCATCTGAGAGCTTCAAAAGGAGTTCCAACTTTGGGCAAGAAGACTTCAAATCGAGGTTTCATGGCTCTTTTCTTTTCAAGCTGGGTGGCTACTATTAATTCTCATGCTATTGTTACAGATTATATATTTTTTCCTTCAAGCACTGTAGTTATTTGAAGGCAGCTAAGATTCACCCCCTATTTCCTTGTCCTAGACCCTTCTTTAAGGAGGGCACTTGTGCAGGTATATACATGCATGTAGAATCATGGCATCATTTTAAGCTTCATCCACAGCTCCTATCACCCAGTTTATCAAAGCCTTCGGACATGCTCTTCCTCCTATAGAGAACTATAGAAATCACACTTCCCATTTCTTATAGCTTTTGTAAAAAATAAACAAACCTCTAGGGAGGGTGGGAGGGAGATGCAAAAGGGAGGGGATATGGGAACATATGTATATGTATAACTGATTAAATTTGTAAAAAAAAATAAAAAATAAATAAAAATAAAAATAAAAAAATAAACAAACCTCAATTAAATAGAGTCAGGAGACCAGAGGGGGAGCTCTCTCATACCCTGCCATGATAGCAGAGCCCAACAGGAAGAAGAAAGACTTCTCTTCTTCCCAGGCAAGACCTTGGCCAATGAAAAGCCATGGTCTCTTTGTTTACTAAAGCCCTTCCAACTTTCTTTTCTCTTCTATGAAAGGGTTCTCCTGTCCTCCTCAAGTGGGACTTGCACATGGCTCACCAGGGTTGCAGACCCCAAATTGCAATTCTCCACTGATCCCAAATAAACCCATCTTTGCTGAAGAAGAAACCTGCAGTCTATTGTTTTAGGTCCAAAAAACAAATCAGTCCTGTTGTCCCTATTTCCATTATTTGAAAGGTAGGATTGTGCCTACTTTCTAATGCCTCATCTATGAATTCAGCAGTTTTTCCCAGATCTCATTATGAGACTCTTATGAGACTCAGCTCCTACCAGGGCATCCTGAGACTACCCTAGTCATTCAAATATTTCAGCACATCCATTTCACTCAAGTAAATCTGCTGGAACCATTTTCTTATGTTTACATGTAAGACTCTATATATCAACACATGCTGAGAAGGTAGTTTGCCTTAATGTGACACACTCTCTCAAATTATTACTAATCCCACTACTCTCTGATTCTAACATGCATGAATTATCTATTACAACCTATGTGTATGAACTACTATGTGTCAGTCATGGTGTAAGGTATAAGAGATATGTATTGCAAAGAGCAGAATCATAGCTCTCCTAGTCCTATGAAACTCATAGTCTATTGGGGAGGGGAGAGATTTATAAAAATCACCCAAATATATAATTACAAATTGGGATAAGTGTTATGAAATACAAGTACATAACAGAAAAGGGTGACCTCACAGAGGCCTGATGTTGCAGGTCAGTGTATACATGGGAGGGAGGGGTACTGTTGGGATATCCAGAATGGCTCTTTTTTAAAAAAAATTATGAAGTATTGTTGATTTACAATACTGTGTTAATTTGTGCTATATAGCAAAGTGACTCAGTTATACATATGTATATTCTTTTTCATATTCTTTTCCATTATGGTTTATCACAGGATATTGAATATAGTTCCCTGTGCTATGCAGTAGGACTTTGTTGTTGTTCCATCCTATATATAATAGTTTGCATCTGCTAATCCTAAACTCCCAATCTTTCCCTCCCCGACTCCCTCCCACTTGGAAACCACAAGTCTATTCTCTGTACCTGTGAGTCTGTTTGTTTCATAGATATGTTCATTTGTGTCATATTTTAGATTGCACATATAAGTAAATCATATGTCCATCGACAGATGAATGGATAAAGAAGTTGTGGTGTATACACACACACACACACAAGTGAATATTACTCAGTCAGAAAAAAGAATGAAATAATGCCATTAGCAGCAACATGGATGGACCCAGAACGGCTCTTCTTAATCAAAGATCTTTGAGATAAAATTTGTAGGATGAACAAGCAAACATCAGCCTAGGTGGAGGTATCAGCACACATAAACTGAGAAGGAGAGAGGTCCTTAACTCTCTCACAGCCTCACCTCCCTTACTTCCCCAGCTTGCATTCCATAGCCTGTCACAATCACGTCCTCACAAATGCCATTCATTCCTTCACTATGCCTTGATCATGCTACGTTGGCAAGTCTCAAACCCTGGTAAAACCCAGCTGTCTGTTCTGCCCATGCAACCAACAACCAAACCCTGCTGACTGGTTCTAGAGTTAGTCTGCCACAATCTAAAAGGGGTGTTCTGTTCAGATTCCCTAGTTATGCTTCCTACCCGTTCAAAAAACCAGCATTTCACACTTTCTCATCTCTTCTCAAATCTGCTATACATCTCCCTCATCGCTGCCCATCAACTAACTCAGCCAATGGTCTTGCTTCATACTCACTGAGAAGTGAATGTCTGAGGATTCAGACAGGAATACACTTATATTCTGCCCAGTGTTTGCCTTCTCTCTACACATATGTATGTTCTTCTTGCCCTCTGATTACTATGGAGGATGTGTCCTGCTCCAGAAAAGGGTCTGTAATCTCTACTACAGCTATGGATTCTAACCTCTTCTTTCCTTCAGGGATTTTGTTCCTATCATTACCCCTCATTTATCTTGCCTTCCGTATTAACAATTTCTCCTTCTCTAGTTATACCAGGATAAACACACACTGTAGTATTCTCTGACTTAAAAAAATCCTTCATCTACATAGCATTTCTCTTCCCTTCTATGCAAACATTGCTAAATTTTTCCTTCAGTACCCTCCACCTGGACTTCAATGCCCACCATTACACAATTTGCTCTTGGCAGTGAACTCTATGCTATGAAACTCAATATACTCTTCACTGTGTATTTTTCCCCCAGCTCTATTGAGGTATAATTGGTATACAAAAATCTGCCCATAATGTGTACAGTTTGGTGAATTGGGGCATATGTATACGCTCTCATTTAACCTCATCTTAACATTCTACAGAGACGCATATCTTTCTTTCCTGAAATATTACATTCTCTTGGTCATCTATATATTCTGCCTAGGTGACTGCATATCAAAATCCAAGACTAGGTAAGAGCTAATAATTCCCAAAATGAAAACTCCAGGCTTTACACCGTGGGACTCCAGACTCATCAGCATGCCCAAAGAGCATACTTTTTTTACCCCCTTTGGCAGAGAGATGATACTGAACTCACCACATCTGTACACGAAAGAAAAGAGTGTCCACTTAGGTAGGTTCAGGCTATAGGACTGAATTTTAACAAAGAAATATGAGTGAAAGTAGTGCATTAGCCTATCACTTTCAGTCTAAGGGACCTAAGAGCCAGTATGCTGCTTCTACCTCTTTTCTTCTAACATGACAACCTTGGAGTCCTCTTGTTGAGATGGTAGAGCCACAAAATGGTAACAGATGAGATCACTGAGTCTCCCTGACTCTCATTAGACTTTATTCAAGCCAGAAATAAACCTTTTAAAATTAACTTACTGATATTTCAGGTTGCAATTCCATCTGTGCCTATCTCATCCCAGAACAATCTTATTACACTTATTACAACCAAGCCTTCACTATGTCCTCTCCATTTTCACCCACTTCTCCCATCCTGCTCCAGGCCACCATCATCACTTAAGTCAACTGATTTAATAACCTCCTCACTGGTTTTCCTGCCTCCATTTTTACCCCCGTACAGCCCATTCTCTGTATATTAGACAGAAATCTTACAAATATCTACATAATATGATTTTTTTTTCTGTACGCGGGCCTCTCACTGTTGTGGCCTCTCCCATTGCGGAGCACAGGCTCCGGATGCACAGGCTCAGTGTCCATGGCTCACGGGCCCAGCCGCTCCGTGACATGTGGGATCTTCCCCGGACCGGGGCACAAACCCGTGTCCCCTGCATCGGCAGGCAGACTCTCAACCATTGCACCACCAGGGAAGCCCTACATAATATGATTTGACAATAAAATCCAATTTACTTCTCTAGAGAACACTCCAGCCTAGTTTGGGCTCTGGGTACACCATGCCCACCCCAAAAATAGTGCCTTTGTTCTACCTCTTCTCCCTCATCCGTACCTAGCTCGCTCCTTGCTGCCATTTACATATCAGCTTCGCAGAGAAGATATCCATGACCTTGCAGACTAATAGCCACCAGATGTTCTCCATAGTACCACCCAATTTTAATTATCTCCATATCCCTTATAACTATTAGAATAGTTTTCTTCTCGTTTGTCATCTCTCTGTCTGCCATGAGAATGCAAGTGCCTTAAGAGCTGAGAACTAAATAGTCTTACTAATGTATACCCAAGATATACAATAGGCACTCACTAAATGCTTTTGGGATTGAATGAACAAGTAATAAGTGTGGAACACAAATGAGGATAATGTCATAATAACCCTCCCTTGAAGGGATGTCAGAGGGTTATGTACCTGCAATTGTTCCAAGTAGCTATGTTTTGACTCCCAGTATAATACAAGCTTTCTTAAAAAAAAGCATCCATCTATAAGTTCTTTCCATTTGCCACAAATATCTGCCATTCCTTCAATTACCTTTCTCTCATCTGCTAAAGCTAGAAAACCAACCTCACCAACTGGCCTGAGTTTATTTGTGAGCACTCAAATTAAAAATAGAGGAGGGAGGGCTTCCCTGGTGGTGCAGTGGTTGAGAGTCTGCCTGCCGATGCAGGGGACATGGGTTCATGACCTGGTGTGGGAAGATCCCACATGCTGCGGAGCGGCTAGGCCTGTGAGCCATGGCTGCTGAGCCTGCGTGTCCAGAGCCTGTGCTCTGCAATGGGAGAGGCCACAACAGTGAGAGGCCCGCGTACCGCAAAAAAAAAAAAATTAAAAAATTAAAAATTAAAAAAATAGAGGAGGGACTTCCCTGGTGGCACAGTGGTTAACAATCCGCCTGCCAATGCAGGGGACACGGGTTCGTTCGGTGGTCCGGGAAGACCCCACATGTCGCAGAGCAACTAAGCCACCACAATGAGAAGCCCGCGCACCACAATGAAGAGTAGTCCCTACTCGCCGAAACTAGAGAAAGCCCGCGCACAGCAACGGAGACCCAACACAGGCAAATATAAATAAATAAATAGAGGAATCCATGAATTATGAGATTTAGCACATAACAGACATCATCTCAGATTGTAACTGGTCATTTTTTCTTCTTTTTGAACCAAGTTCTGTAGGGCTGAAACTCCTACATAAAGTTCTCATTTCTGAAGTCTTACCATATTTTATTTCTACCTAACAATCCATCTACATGGTCAAAACATCCATAGCCACTTCTAAGCCTGACAGGGAGGGCCATCTTGGAGCCATTCTAATTATGTGACATTACCCTATACACAAAACACTGAATACATGGATAACAGATATAAGCCACGCTATAATACCCCAAAAGGAGAATATATACAAATACATATATATGTGTCTAACTAAGACTTGAGAAATATACTTAATTGTATAACATGAAAAATTTTAAGACAAATATGTTTGAAGAAATAAAATTTCATAACTCCCTGTAATAGTCTACAAAGGAGGTTTCACTACCATCCGATCTTGTAAATGTAGAGCTGGGAGACTTCTCCCAAGTAATACCATCCACCCTATAGGTTCTGTTGTCATACCTGTGGAATAAATGTAATATGTGGTATTATTCCTGACGTTATTGCATGAAACCATGTAAGAAAGAAGTGGTTTAAAATCCTACAGGTAATTGCAGGATATATATAGCTTTGTTAAGATTAATTCACATAACATGCAATTCACCCATTTAAGTGTGCAGTCCAATGGTTTTTAGTATACTTACCGAGTAATGCAATCATAACGCGATTTTAGAATATTTTCATCACCCAAAGAAGAAACACCTGAACCATGAGCAGTCACTCCTTGTTTCCACCCAATTCCCCCAGTCCTTAAACCACCACTAGTTTACTTAGTGTCCCTATGCATTTGCCTACTCATCACATTTCATATAAATTGAGTCAAATAATATGTGATCTTCCCTGACTGGCTTCTTTCACTTAGCATAATATTTTCAGGGTTCATTCATGCTGTAGCATGTATTGCTACTTCATTCCAGTTTATTGACAAATAATATATCATTGTATAGATATACCACATTTGTGTTTATCCGTTTACCAGTTAATGAACATTTGGGTTGTTTATGCTCAAGCTATTATGAATAGTGATGTTGTGGACATTCATATACCAATTGTGGTGGATATGTTTTCATTTCTCTTGGGTATATAAGCTGGAGTGGAATTGCTGGGTCGTATGGTAATCCTATATTTAGCACATTGAGGAAATGCCAGACTGTTTCCCAAAGAGGCCATACATATACCAGCAGTGTATAATGGTTGGTTTCAATTTTTACACATCCTTGCCAACAGTTGTTAACATCTTCCTTTTTAAATTTTAGCAATCCTAGTAGATAGGAAGTGGCATTTCATTGTGGCTTTAATTTGCATTTCCCTCATGGCTAATGATGTTGAGCATCTTCTCATGTGATTATTGGCCATTTGTATATTTTATTTGGAGAAATGTCTATTCAGATCCTTTGCCCATTTTTTAAAGTTGAGTTTCTTTTATTGAGTTGTAAATATTCCTTATGTATGTAGATACAAATTATTTACTACATGTGATTTGCAAGTATTTCCCCCTGTTCTGCCAGTTGTCTTTTCACTTTCTTGACAGTATACCTTAAAGAACAAACATTTTATTTGGTTAAGTCCAATTTATTTGTTTCTTTGGGCATTACTTGTGCTTTTGGTGTCTTATCTAATAAGGTTTTTGCCTAACTCAAAGTCAAAATTTACTCTTATGTTTTCTTCTAAGAATTTTATATTTTTACCTCTTTTAGTTAGGTCTATTTTGAGTTAATTTTTTAGTGAATTTGAGTTAATTTTGTGTATCCTGTGATGAAGGGGCAGGTGAATATCCAGCTATCCCAGCAATACTTGTTGTAAAGACTGTTCTTTCCCTGATTGAATTATCTCCATACCCTTGTTCAAGTCAACTGACTATAAAAGTGAGGGTTAATTCATGGATTCCCTATTCTGTTTCACTGAGTTTTAGGTCTATACTTACACCAGCGTCACACTGTCTCGGTTACTGTAGCTTCATAATAAGGTTTGAAATTAGGAAGTGCGAGTCTTCCAACTTTGCTCTTCTTAAAGATTGGATTTAAGGTTACTTAGCCAAAACATCCTCTTATCAATTTAAGATTTCTGGTGTAGAGGGAGATTAAAAATAAAAGCTTCCTTCGAATGGAAATTTTCTAGTAGATTGTAATTAAGCACCAATTTTTAAAAATAGCTAGACAGAGAAAGGAAAAGAGAAATTTGGAAGATGCGTACTCTCTTGAGTGCAAGTGAGCGTTCAGAGCCAACAACTGAGTTAACAGTAGGCCTCACAAGAGCCTCAGAGTTTACAACTGACACATGTTCCTCTCCCATGCTGTACAACCAGATGAGAAAAATTATCCAGTGATTCTTGCCATTTTCATGCTATTTCTACTTCTGAATGTCTACATTTAATCATTCAAAAACCCTAGGAACATCTCTAATGAAAAAAAGTCAAAGTGATTGGATAGGTTTCCAAAAAGCAGACATACTTTGTAAGAACAGATGACCCAACTAATTTTTTAAGAATTTCTCTTTTGCATCTTCTCCTCTGGCTTTTTCACGAGTGTGTGATATTAAATCATAAGCAGTTTCCATTCGGAGCAGTTTATGGCTCACATCAGCACAGAGGGTAAGACCAGTTTCATATGGAAGAATGGAAGTAATATAGCCAGGCCAGATTTCCGATCTGCAAATAAGTTAGATGTGGGTGTCAAGATCCCAGCTCTGGACGTAAATCCAGGTATTAGGGAACCTAAACTCACTGTCTAAAATTGAGGCTTTTAGAGTCAGTTTTAATCTCTTATTTTTAATAATCACTGGTCTTTTGAAGGACCTTCAAACAGAGATTTTTACCAGATACACTAGTTATAAGTAATACATCATCTTTGTTAAACCATTTTTATTATCACCTATGGGCTTAAACTATTATCTGTACTCAAATGTGAGGATATATATGGTACATACATATGTAAATTATATACACGTATACCAAGGAGTAATACATACACAGAGACACAAGTGTGATGACTGACAATATTTTCAGAGAAATTACCCAAGTAATCAACCAACATACCTGCTCAATTTGAAGACCCATAAAGGACTTTGGGGCATTAGTGTGAAGAGGGCTTCCTTTTGCGTTTTGTGTATGTGTGTTATTTGCTTTGACACTGTGGTTAGGCTAAAGTAGCACTATTCTGGGTTTTCATCTTTGGCAACTATTTTCTCACCAAGAAGCTTTTTTATTGGGTTGATGCCAAATGAGTATTTGCCTGATTCTTCCTGTCCTGATTCTTTAACTATTTTCCTAGTTTGGACAGCCACAATTTCGTTAGTATGTGTTAATTTCACCCTTCAACGTGGACACACTTTAAGCGAAGTGAACTCCCACCACACTGATGGTAGACTCCATCTGAGCATGCTCAAAAGAGCACAGAAGTTTGTCCATGGGGAGGGTACTATCAGACGCTGATTGACAGTATCTGTGTTGTAGACCAACTTAAGGGAAAACACATACGGTTCTTACCCTTTGCTGCTCCTGATAATAGGCAATGGCAGGCTCTGGATCACAATGTTTGAACCCAGCAGGAATAGTTTTGCACTCTATGTGGCATGACTAGGATAAGGGGTATATGTATCTTATCTAGCTTGTATCTTCTTTTCTATGCTACACAAATACAAGGCTGTCACTTTCTGAGACAATAAACTTTCTCTGGATGTGACAGATTCAAAGCAGATGCCAAATTAGAAACATTTCTGAATTAGGTGATTTGGGTGCCTTGACCAGGTTTAAGAAACAAAACTGTTTTTCTTCTTGGTTTCACATTTAAACAATATGTGTTAGTCTAAACTATATGACCAAAAAATAGAACTACTAAAATAACAGGCCCTGGGCTTCCCTGGTGGCTCAGTGGTTGAGAGTCTGCCTGCCGATGCAGGGGACACGGGTTCGTGTTCCGGTCCGGGAAGATCCCACATGCCACGGAGCAGCTGGGCCCGTGAGCCATGGCCGCTGCCCCTGCCGTCCGGAGCCTTTGCTCCGCAATGGGAGAGGCCACAACAGCTAGAGGCCTGTGTACCGCAAAAAACAAAACTAAATAAATAAATAAATAAAATTACAGGCCCTTATCATTATTATTTTGATATAATAAATAATAGAGGGATATTGTTTTACTACTAATTACCAGCATTTAGTAACGACAAGCTAAACATTAAGCCTTTAGGAAATTTGTGAACTCCTTCATTTCTTCCAATAAGTCTGTCAGATTGGTACCAGTATTTATCACCATTGATGAAGAAACTCAGTTTCAGAGGAAGACACTGAGGCACAGAGAGGTTGAAAGGAACTTGTCCATAATTGCCCTAGCTGCTATGCTAGTCTGCTTCATCAACCACTATCACCACTATCACATTTACTTAATTGGGCTCTAGATTCAGATAAACAACTTTTCCTGGTTGCAAGGAAATCATTTAACAAGCCCAGATTGCAATGCTTGAAATGCAAGTCTGAGCCCAAATCTTAGAACCCAAAACCATGTGATCACTAAAAATACTGAGTATCTATTCTGCGCTGTATAATAGGAGTTTGCTTTTAAAATAACAGGTCCTATTAGGAATAAGTGTACAAATGACATTCTAGGAGGGAATATATCCAACAGGTGTTTTCAATTCCTTTAGTGGCAATGAAAAAGTATGAAGGCATTTCCTGCAATACTAAATGAGCTGATTTGCTTTTGGTGGGTGAACACTGAACTTTGCTTACAAAACTTAACCTGAAAGCATTTTCTAAGTATACTGCTATTACTCTACTAAAAGTTAGCCTTGTTATCTCCTTTAACAAACAAGAATGGTAAGACACAGTCTCAGTTAGTATAGTATGGATAAATCATTTTTGGTGTTGGGTAAACTTGTACCTTAATGAGTGTCTTCAATTTTGGGAAGACATGAATTCAGAATTGCCATTCTCTATGCACATTATTGCCATCTAAACTAATTCCAGCAAGACATAGCTATAGTTAGGTAGATCCTTTCATAAAATGATGCAGTCACTCAGGAATACTTTATAACGTAAAATGACTGGACAGTCAGTAACCAATGAATTATCCTAATGCTGATTCATCTGAGAGGTCCTTTATTCCAATGACTGCTGTTGCTATCCTTCTCTTTTCCTTTTGGAATTAAGAACTATGCACAAAGTCTTACTTACTCTAAGGTTCACCTTGTACCTCTCCTGTCACACAACTCATCATTTTCCCCATCATATGCCACCAAATGCCAAAAAAAATCTGAGCACTCTGCGGTCATGGCACAGGTATTTCTAAAGAGATGAACACTTGTTCAAAAATCATTAATCTGAGAATAAATATATGGGGAAATGATTGGAATCAACTGAAACTATGAGAGGCCAGCAGGGCAGATATGTGTGTGTCTGTATGTGTCTTAAAGAATAATGTTCTCTATGAGAAAAAATGCTTTAGTGCCCCAAAACTTAATCCAATTAATATCCTGGAATATATTTCAAGACCACTTGTATATATGTGCATGTACATAATTTCAGCATTGTATATTGTTTGTGTTATGTTCTCCCTTCTATTCATGGGAATATGTTGCCTTTAAAGCTTAACTTTTCTTGTCGATTTTGTACATGGATGAAGGTTCACACAATAAGATAACTTCAAGGATTTCTTTCTCCAATACCATTGATATGAATTCCTATTACTTAATTTCTTTTTCATTGATTTGCAGATGACAGTCCAAGATAGTTCTGCCAATGGAAATCACAGGACTACCAAGTATGGCAAAGACTTTGGAACAATTAGAGTGTGTTTTCATGGTCTGCATCAGAATTCTACAGATGGCTTTTGGCTGAATTGGCAGTGAAATGAGAATGGAAAGTTAGTGTATCAGTTACTTTTCAGTTTGGTATTTTTTCTTTTCTAGTATTCTACTATGTATTAGAAATTACATAAAAATCAGGAGAAGAAAAATGGTTAAGAAAAATATAACCTGTCATGTTAACGACATTCAGCACTTACCTAGACTCACAGGTACCACGAGAGAACATGAGAGCTGGCTTGTGAGAGCTCACTTTGTTCTAATTCCCTCATTATATTCATGAAAAGCTTTGAGGCTCAAAGAAGGAAGTGACCCTGCCAGAAGCATACCATGAATCAGTGATGAAAGGGAGACTCCTTGGCTTCTGTAGAGCCATGTCTCTGTGCACAAGGTGTTAAAGAAGCATTAGTTAAGTGCCCCTTTACCTAACAACGTGGAGCTTAATCATTGGGTTTGGGCTTCTTGTCTCTTCTTTTCTTTTGCTTTCTCTTTTACATCCTTGGGGGCCTTAGGTTTTAGTTGCTCTCTTGAACTGGATTTAGAAGACATTTATTTTCACTAGCCCTTATTTTTTTGGGATTGTTGGCTGAATTTTTAAGAAGTTGGGGAAGGATACTGAACTGCCAAAAGTTAACAGATTATTGGCAAAGAAATAACAATAATTATAATGCCAATTTCTCTGGGTATTCCCTGTGTACTTTAGGGGTAGAAATAGTATTTGAAAAGTGATTTCAAAACGTGCAAATATTACATGTGGGACATAACCTACTGGTTAAGACCACTAACTCTGAAATTAATTTGCCTGGATCTTTTTCCCCCAGCTTTACCACTTATTAGTGGTGGGACTTCAGGAGTGTTTCTTTGTTTCACTTCCTTTTTAAAAAACAAGGGGTTAATAACCTCACCCATTCTACAAAGATGTGGCATGGAGTTAATACATGTAGAGTGGTTAGGAATCTATGCCACTCTTAAGTCTTTTAAAATCAACCTTACTATTGTTGTTACTATTATTATTATTTCGTTAGCTGTCCTTGAAACAGTTTGCCAGCAGTACTCACTTGTTTTTCTTTTTGTTGTATATTCTCTAAGCATTCTACCAAACCCTAAGTGGCTGGTTTCAGATATTTTACACCTCTTTACCTGTTTGTCACAGCAAAAGTAAAAGGACTTTGGCTCACCTTGATCAAATGAACCAGAACTTTGGTTTTCTCCCATTCATACACACTGGTAAACAGATGTGAAAAAGCGACTCCATGGGGCTTTCAGTCTGGAGCCAAACATCCAGGCTCTGTGTAACTCAACACTATTATGAACACATGTGGGTCCCTTAGGTCCCAAAAGAATCTCAACTAAGCCCATCATTATTTCAGGAATATGAAGAATGCTTTTTGTGAAGTGGTTGAACATAACAGAAATACAAGAAAAGGCAGAGATGTTTCGTATCACAGCTTTTTGAGAAATGCTCAGAGCTCTAAGATGTAGCTGACAATTTCCGCATCAGGTAAAGCTTTCAAAGTTACCAAAAATTTCACCATAAATATGTTTTTTCATCAATGGCAATAATGTGGTGACTCTATTGCTCAATTCCACACAGCATCAGCATTAAATACATGAAAAGGGTAAGTTAAAATATCTGTATGATTGCTTCTGACATAACACTGAGAGCTCTTTTATTTAGGTACTCCATCAGTTATAATGTGGAACATTAAGACAAATTATTTCTAAACACTAACAAGCAATGTAGCAATAAGTGGCAGACAATCAAGGAGAATTTTGCCATAGCATGGTGTTTATTTTGGTACAAGCAAGAATGCAAATCCAAAGGATGTAATTTAGAGGAAACTCTTCCTGTCTATTCTCTAGGAACTAGAACAGGGAGAATGAGAAGATGATTGTGGGTAAGTCAAACCGTTTTCTCCTAATTACAGCTGAATAACTGGGAGCAAACTCCCATGGAAAGTTGTGATCTGCTTGAAGAGAACTAGGAGGGTGCCCTGGTTAGGGTCTTCCATATACAGTTATTCAAGCTCAGACTTGATCGTCTGTCAGGGATGTTACAGTAGGGAGAGTTTTGCTGTAGCTGTGAGACCAGCAAGATCACTTCCAACTCTAAAACCTACAATTTGAATCACCAACACCAGCCGTCATTAAGCGCGACCTCAAATAACTCCAAATCTGTTCATCTACTCACATCTTCTTTACCCAGTCAACAGACCTCAAGTGATTACTACATGCCAGACACAGTTCTAAGACACAGAATAAGGGATAAGAAAAGTAACAACCTCTGTCACTGCGGGGCTTGAGTTCTTTGGGAAGAAGTTCATCTAAATACAAAGAGACACCAAAGATAATATTTGTTTTTATTATTATTCTGTGAAAGAAGTAAGGTAATCTGATAAATTGGGACTGAGTTAGGCTCGTAGGACAATCAAGGAAAAAAAATATCTTTAAGAGATGAGTGCCAAATAGAAAGGAATCATTTATGGACAATTTTTCTGTAAATATTATTTCCAAGACATGGGAACAGCAAATACAAAGGCCTTGAGGGAAGATGAAGCTTAACTACAATCAAGGAACAAAAGGAAGCTACAAGGTAAGGTCAGGAGATAACCACACAAATTTATACCAGCTGGTCCCTAACTTCAAGTCTACGTGTATATATTCTTGAGGTGAGTTAAGACATATATATCATCCAAAAAACAAAAAAAAGTTGACTCCAAAATTACCCTGGAAATTCTGAGTGAGAGTCTTTACAAAGGCACAACCATATTAAAGATCACAGCCATCATTCTCCAAACTCCACTCTGGCCGTCACTTGCAGGCATTTAACAGGGGTGGTTTAATTTCCTCTCTAAAATATTGTGCAGGAAGAACAAACATCCTGGCATGTCTGCACCGTGCACCTAGTGTCTCACAATTGAAAAGTAGCTGGAGCTCACCCTGCTGATGGCTTTGCCGGTTTTTGTTTTGTTTTGTTTTGTTTTTACCTTTTATTAAGAGTCCCATCTCTTTTAAGAACTGGGATATATTTTTTGAGGGAAATAAAGTATAGGAAAATTCAATGGACAGAGATCATACTGTACTTGACTTTTCTGTTCTTTGCTACATTTGTCGAGACAAACGTCTGTTCTTAGCCTTTTTTAATGGCTCTGTTAAATATAACGGACACACGGTACACTGCACATACTTAAAGAACACAATTTAAGTTCTGAACTATGCATATACCCATGGAACTGCCAACACAATCAAGAAAACGAACATATCCATCACTTGCAAGTGTTTTTATGCCTCATTCATAAAGCCCCTTTTCCCCCCTCACATTCCACCCCTCCACATCCCCAAATGGCCACTGATATGCTTTCTATCGTTATAGATGTGTTTGCATTTTTCTAGAAATTTATATAAAGGGATTCACACAGTGAGGACTCTTTTATCTGGCTTCTTTTACTCAATGTAATCATTTTGAGAGTAATTCATATTTTTGTGGCTATCAATAGTTTATCACTTTGTTTTGCTGAGTAGTATTTCACTGTATGAGGATACCACAGTACGTTTATTCATTCGCCTGTTGATGCGTGCTTGAGGTTGTTACAATTCTGTCTATTAAAAATAAAGATGCTATGATGATCCATGTACAAGTCTTTGTATGAACATATACTTTCATTTTTCTTGCATAAATATCTAGGTGCAGAAAGGCTGGATCATACGGTAGGTGTATGTTCAACTTATAAAGAAACAGCCAAACTGTTGACTGAAGTGACTATGACACCTTCCTTCCCACTGGCAGTGTAAAAGACTTCCAGTTCCTACACTGCCTCACCAATAAGTGGTGTGGTTGGACTTTTCTAATTTTAGACATTCAATAGGAATGTAGTGGTATCTCCTGGGGCTTTCACTTTCATTTAGCTAATAATTGATTACAGTGAGCAACTTCCTGTGCTTATTTGCATCCGTACACCTCCTTGGCAGGATCTCTTTTAAAATATTTTTACCCATACTGTTAATTTTTAAAATTTTTTCTAATTACTGAGTTTTGAGAGTTCTATATGTGTTAGAGATACAAGTCTTTTCATGTATATAATTTGTAAATATTTTTTTCCAACCTGTGGCTTTTATTAATAATGGCTTCCAAAGATGAAACCCAATTTATCACTTTTTTTCCTTTATGGATCTTGTTTCTGGTATCATCTGTAGGAAATCTTCACTTAACTCAAGGTCAAAAAGATTCTGTCCATGTTTTAGAGATTCATGTTTTCATCTACATTTAGTTAATTCTTTATATGGTGTGAAGTAGGGATCAGAGGTCATAATTTTGCATATGGCTATCTATGCACAATATCCGTGTACTACATGCTTCCAGCATCATTTGTCAAAAAGACTATCCTTTCTCCTCTAAATTGGCTTTGAACCTCTGTTGAAAATTCAATTGTCCTTATATGTGTGGATATGCTTCTGGGATCTACATTCTATTTGATTGACCTATTATATCTGACTCTTGGTTATAATATATTCTTCCACTGATTTCTTTTCACTTGCTCATGTAAATAGTCTCCCAGTAATATAGCCTTTCCATTTGACTGGACATATCTAGGTATACCTGAAATGCATTTGATAAATCGATGGAATTTGCACTCAAACTAGGGTTACTTTCCAAAAACACTTAAAATGTTGAGGTGTATAAACGATGTATTCTACAGCCTTCCTGCCTCAACCAAGTGTATGTTAACACATCCCCACAAGCTATTTTGCATGTGTATGGGGCTGTAGAGTCTGGGGAGTATGAGAGCGGTATGTGCTGTCTATCCCAAAAGATCATCATAGGAGGCAAAGGAAACATTAAGGAAATAGATAGGAATAGTCAAATGCCAAATGTCAAAATATTTCTCATGTGTTTTTAATGTTTACATTGAGATAAATAAGCAAATTATAAAATACAAAACTTCACAGAATATTTCAAAATGCTCTTTTTTGCCAGATGCAACAAGATACTAGGAATAAATAGAGGAATTTTCTGGAAACAGCTTGTCTTTCCTTTTTTTATCACCATCGAGTGATGGGGTTGTATTTTATTCAGTGTCTTGTACATGTGGGTGCGAATAAAAAGGAACTTCTCTCAAAAAGAGAAATGAGCAAAGAATATGTGTTGTCAACTTGTCTAAAGCATTTTTTCATGTTCTGACTCATTTTTCTTTGTATTGGCATTTCAAGGGATTTTGGTTTTTAATTTGACTATTCAAAAAACTTGATAACTTCAGTGAAACTCCATGAAGATAATATAAACAACTGTAATGGAAAATGAAAAGATGATAATAGCAACCAGCACTGTGATATTTCTTGTCAGTGTTCTTTACTATTTAAATAGTAACAAATCCCATATTAATTTGTCTTTTCGAACTTTGGCCTTTACTTTGGTGGAATAAGTTCCTTTTGCTTTATTATCTGTTTGCAATTAAAAACAATTAATGACCATACTTTGATATGATCATCTTAGAGTTGTATAGAGGGAGGATAGTTATGCAACTACTTATATATCTATGGGTTCAAAGAAGTTTAAAGGCTTGATATTTGAATCCTGTGGAATGCAGCCTCCTTTCCCAGAGGGAAATGAACATATACATGTACTTAATGTAGTTTAAAATAAAGCAACACCTGTTCGTAGAGGCACCTCCTATTTCAGGCATGTTTAGGCATAGGGAAGGGGAACAACAGCTATAAAATATAATTCGTGTCTATAAGGAGTTTACAGTTTAGGGGGGTTGAGGGCTCTCAGTGACTCAATGAGGATGAGCCTGATGCACGTGGCTACAAGGTCACTCTTGAATAAAGTCTGCTTTAGGAAAGACCAGCCTACTCTTATTCTGTTAACCTCTTTAATGTGGTGTCCAATAAACCTGAATATCAAGCTCAAATGCCACTTTAGAAATGTTTCCAGGGGTGCTAACAGCCAAGAAGTCAATATGATTCCTATACACTTGACACAACTCACCAGAGGTCTTGAATTCGGTGAGCATATTGACCTCTTTTAAGAAGGATCACCACTTAAACTTCGAATGCTAAACTTCTAAGAGAATGAAGTAAGTAATAAGTGATATTCAGGTTCAGAGGTGGAAGAGAAAAGAGGTCTCACCTTGAGTAGAACATTTTGTTGGATTCTCCAAAGTGGCAAACAATAAGGAGAACATTAACCAACTAAGACTCTGAATAAGTTGATAATTAAGATGAAAGCCTCAGATGGAGGTCATAATGTCCCCTAGATTTAAGGATACACTTAGGCTGAAAGGGAAACTATTGAAAAAGATATAGAAAATGCTAAATATTTCACAAAAAATTTATTAGAATAAAACAACTTAGCAAAGTTTGCAGAGTAAGAAATCAACATATACACATCACTTGCATTTCTGTACATTAACAATGAACAATCTGAAAAAGAAATTAGGAGAACAGTTCCATTTACAATACCATCAAAAAGAAGAAAATAATTAGGAATAAGCTTAACGAAAGACATGAAAGACTTGTACACTGAAATCTACAGCATTGGGCTTCCCTGGTGGCGCAGTGGTTGAGAGTCCACCTGCCGATGCAGGGGACACGGGTTTGTGCCCCGGTCCGGGAAGATCCCACATGCCACGGAGCGGCTGGGCCCGTGAGCCATGGCCGCTGAGCCTGCGCGTCCGGAGCCTGTGCTCCACAACAGGAGAGGCCACAACAGTGAGAGGCCCACGTACCGCAAAAAAAAAAAAAAAAAAAAAAAAAAAACTACAGCATTATTGAAAGAAATTAAGGAAGACATAAATAAATGGAAAGATACCCCATGTTCATGAACTATTGTTAAAATGTCCATATTATACAAAGCTATCTACAGATTTAATACAATGCCTATCAAAATCCCCTATTTTTGCAGAAATAGAAGAAACGACCCCAAAATTGATATGTAACCACAAAGGACCCTCAATAACCAAAGCAAACTTGAAGACCTCACACTTTCTTTTGAAATGAAGTTTTCTTGTTATTGTGGGTTAAAAATCCAAAGTCCTAAATGTCCATAAATTATCCTCCCAAATTTATATTTTGGTTCATTCTCAGTGACAGGGCTTTCGGTACCTGAGCGGCATTGAGGGTTCCTTCAATATCTGTAGCTTGGACTTCTGTCACTGACATGGTGTGGGTATCTCAGAGCCTTGGTTGTTTTATCAGTTTATCACGTCCCTCATGAACAATGCTCAGGAAGGCCCCACGCTTGCTTGGTTTCATGCTCTGCTACTGCTGTCTTGAAATTCTTAATAATTTTATCTTTGAACTTACGTTTTGTAAGGAACGTTTATGGGATGATAAAATGTACGCATGAGCAGAGGAGACACGTGCAATATGTGTGCCTGCCACCATTCCTGCTGCCCCTGCACATCTAGTTTTTACCCTGCTTATGGTGTGCTTTCCATGACATGCTGACTTGCTACCATTTGGAGTCTTACTGAGTTCCACCAGAGTTCTGTGCTACTGGTCACATCCAAGACTAAGTGAACATGTTAACAGCTTCGGGAAGCCATGCTTTCCATCTGAATATGAAATTACTTCTAACAGAGAAAGGAAGCAGTTCTTTTTTAAGAAACAAGAATGTCTAAGGAATCTTATCATATCCTTTCTTACTCGTGTTACCTCCCAATATTAGCCAAACACATCTGCTGAAAAAGATGACATATATGAAAAAGAGAAGAGAGAAAAATATGCTAACGGATTCCTAATTACCCAAATGCCCCATATCTGTTTCAGTAAGTATCATTATATATTATGGAAATTTTTCTCAGTGACAGAGAAAGACATCCTGGCTGAACATCCCTCTGCCCATGACACAGAGATGATGGTCTACAGCTACCTTGAAGGCGTTGGAGCCCACTTTACCCGTCACTAATATTAATGGAGGACAAAACTTCATATTCCGTTTGCTCTGTATTTGTTACAGCACTTCTTCCCTTCATTAAAATGGATGGCCCATAATTCAGTCTGTAGTGTGTGTATCATTGGAAATTGAACAAATTTTTGTTGGTTTTATTAATGCCATAGGTTTCTAGGGAGGGTCTACTCAATAACTAAGTCTAGTTTCACAGTTACAAATAAATTATGATGTAACTTTGCATAAATTAAGTTCATCATAAAGGAAGGATACTGAGAGCTGCTACTACCCCTTCACTGAGGGGCTCTTGTAAAGCGCTAAATAAAGCAACAGAGGTGTATATGAGTGCATATATTTTCTATATTTGTACACACTTAAAAAGAACTCTTACAAAATGCATTATAAAAACCTTGATGCTGTGTGTCCCTAGTTCCCAGCTCTCTCATTAAAACTATTGAAATGAACAAAATGTTATCTATTAGGATAGCTATCAGAGTACTCCAAATACTACTTCTGCCCTGAGCAGGTAGTCAACGTTAGGAATCTGGTACCATCCAGTCACCTCCCACTTCCTTCCCCAAAGGAGAGGGAGGTGAAGGTCCCATCCCATGCCATGGTGTTCTCTGCCCCAACCGCATGCTGCTCCCTGCTGCTGGAGAGGCCAACAAAAGAAGTGCTGGGTGAAGACCACCAGCCCAAATCACCAGGCTCACTGATGGCTGGGAAGGAGCTGCAGCGTGAAAAGTCTTCACGCATCCCATCAAAAAGCTCCTCTTCCCTGGTATCTACCAGCAGTAGGCCCTGCAAGGGGGATTCCCCTGCCGCTTTTTCTGCCGCTGCCAGGGCTGAGGTCACTCCCATCAGGGATCGAGGCACTGACGTGGGATCAAGGTGAGCTGTCCCCTCCTAAGCTTCTGCGCTTAGCTGCTGCCAAAAACCCAGGCACCTTGGAGAAGAACACTGACTGTCAGTGGAACAAGATCCTGAATCATATTAAGGACGGTCAAGGAAGAATGCAGTGCCCCTCAGCCTGCCCCTTCTCTCTCCCCACCTGCCTCACACACTGCAGACTCCCTGCCCACGGCCACTCACACTTTGCAGGTCCCTGCTGCTACCACCGCCTTGGCCGACCTATATTCCACGTCCCTCATCCTGTCTGCCCCTCCACCTTCCCCAACACCTAATATTGATCAGGAAACAAGATACACAGTCCCTAAGCTGCCAGTCCTGCTGATTCTCTTCCTCCTTCAGCTTCTGATCCCATTTTGGGAATTCCACTAAAGAAGAATGAAGGACCTTTTCATTCAGTCACAGCCACACACCTCTTATTTCTGAACTCCCCACACCTCCTAGCATCCAGGCTTTCTCCTTCCAGCCACCATTCCATGAAAAGGAACCCCCAACACCTGTTTGTGTAGATTCTAGCCCCCCTTTATACTTACTTACCCCTCTTCCAGTCCCTACCATCAATCCCCCTATTTTAACTGGGCGGCCAATAAGTTCTATGGGAATCCCTTCCACCAGCATGGCCACGGCATCGGGAAGTTTCACCTTCCAGTCTACTGCACACTCTGATTTATACATGGACACGACAGCCTCTTCACAAGCTGTAATTTTTAGGTCTCTCCCAGGTTTCAGGGTGGAGCAGAGGCACCCTGCAGGGGTAAGAGTGTCCATCACCGCACATCTGCCGATGGTGCCCTAGGCCACCCCAATTTTAACCATACTTTTGGCCCCCAAACCAAACCACAGCCCATATTTGGGACCACTCATGGGCAGCAGAGGGCCTCTCCCCCTGGTGTTCCTGTTTTCCCAGCCACCCCATTTACGGCTTCAGCAGAAAAAGCTCTGACAAAGAACCTATGGACAACATACCTCCTTCCCAGGTTGTCACTTTTCATTCGACTCCTGTTTTCTCAGTCCCACATTTATGCCTTCAGCCAACAGAAGCTTTGACACTGAACCTAGGGACACCACACCTCCTGCCCAGGATGTCATTTTCATTCAGCTCCTGTTTTCCCCAGTCCCCCATTTATGGCTCAGAGGGCAGTAGCTGTGACACTGAACCTATGGACACCACACCTCCTTCCAGGCTGTCATTTTCCAGTCGGCTCCTGTTTTCCCCAGCCCCCCATTTACCGCTTCAGCAGGCAGAAGTTCTGACAGTGAACCTATGGAAAACACACCTCCTTCCCAGGCTGTCTTCTTACATTGGGCCCGTGTTTTCCACAGCCCCCAATTTAGGGCTACAGCAGGCAGAAGCTCTGACACTGAACCTATGGACAACACACTGCCTTCCCAGGCTGTCATTTTCATTGGGCTCCTGTTTTCCCCAGCCCCCCATTTCCAACTTCAGGAGGCAGAAACTCTGACACTGAACTTAGGCACACCACACCGCCTTGCCAGGCTGTCATTTTCGACTCGGCTCCTGCTTCCCCCAGCCCTCTATTTACGGCTTCAGCAGGCAGAAGTTCTGACGCTGAACCTAGAGACACTACACATCCTTCTCAGGCTGTCATTTTCCATTTGGCTCTGGTTTTCCCAGTCCCCCATTTAAGGCTTAAGCAGGCAGAAGCTTTGACACTGAACCTATAGATAACACACCTCCTTCCCAGGCTGTCATTTTCCATTCGGCTCTTGTTTTCCCAATGCCCCATTTACAGCTGCAAAAGGCAGAAGCTCTGACACTGAAACTGTGAACACCACACCTCCTTCACAGGCTGTCATTTTCTCTTTGGCCCCTGTTTTCCCCTGGCCCCCATTTAGGCTTCAGCAGGCAGAAGTTCTGACATTAAACCTATGGAAAACACACCTCCTTAGGAGGCTGTCATTTTCCATTGGGGTCCTGTTTTCCCCAGCCACCCATTTCCAGCTTCAGGAGGCAGAAGCTCTGACACTGAAATTATGGACACCACACCCCCTTCTCAGGATGTCATTTTCTATTTGGCTCCTATTATCCCCAGCCCTTTATTTACAGCTTCAGCAGGCAGAAGCTCTGACACTGAATCTATGGACAACACACCTCCTTCACAGGCTATCATTTTCCACTCGGCTCCTGTTTTCACCAGCCCTGCCTTTACGGATTCAGCAGGCAGAAGCTCTGACACTGAAACTATGGACAACAAACCTCCTTCCCAGGCTGTCATTTTCCATTCGGCTCCTGTTTTCCCAGCCCCCCATTTACGGCTTCAGCAGGAAAAGTTCTGACAAAGAACCTATGGACAACATACCTCCTTCCCAGGTTGTCATTTGTCATTCGACTCCTGTTTTCTCAGTCCCGCATTTATGCCTTCAGCCAACAGAAGCTATGACAATGAACCTAGGGACACCACACCTCCTTCCCAGGATGTCATTTTCATTCAGCTCCTGTTGTCCCCAGTCCCCCGTTTATGGCTCCGAGGGCAGTAGCTGTGACACTGAACCTATGGACACCACACCTTCTTCCAGGCTGTCATTTTCCAGTTGGCTCCTGTTTTCCCCAGCCCCCCATTTACCACTTCAGCAGGCAGAAGTTCTGACACTGAACCTATGGAAAACACACCTCATTCCCAAGCTGTCATTTTCCATTAGGGTCCAGTTTTCCCCAGCCGCCCATTTAAGGCTTCGGCAGGCAGAAGCTCTGACACTGAAACTGTGGATAACACACCTCCTTCCCAGGCTATCATTTACCACTCGGTTTCTGTTTTCCCCAGCGCAGATTTACGGCTTCAGCAGGCAGAAGCTCCCACACTGAACCTAAGGACAACACACCTCATTCCCAAGCTGTCATTTTCCATTAGGGTCCAGTTTTCCCCAACCCCCATTTACGGCTTCAGCAGGCATAAGGTCTGATACTGAACCTATGGACAACACACCTCCTTCTCAGGCTGTCATTTTCATTGGGCTCCTGTTTTCCCAACCCCCTATTTACGGCTTCAGCAGGCAGAAGCTCTGACCATGAACCTGTGGACACCAAACCTCCTTCACAGGATCTCATTTTCCATTCGTCTCTTGTTTTCCACAGACCCCCATTTATGTCTTCAGCAGGAAAAGCTCTCACAAAGAACCTATGGACAACATACCTCCTTCCCAGGTTGTCACTTTTCATTCGACTCCTGTTTTCTCAGTCCCGCATTTATGCCTTCAGCCAACAGAAGCTGTGACACTGAACCTATGGACACCACATCTCCTTCCAGGCTGTCATTTTCCAGTTCGCTCCTGTTTTCCCCAGCCCTCCATTTACCACTTCAGCAGGCAGAAGTTCTGACACTGAACCTATGGAAAACACACCTCCTAGCTAGGCTATCATTTTCCAATCGTCTCCTGTTTTCACCAGACCCACCTTTAAGGATTCAGTAGGCAGAAGCTCTGACACTGAACTTACGGAAAACACACCTCCTTCCCAGGCTGTCATTTTCCATCTAGCTCCTTTTTTCCCCAGTCACCCATTTAGGGCTTCAGCAGGCAGAAACTCTGACACTGAACCTATGGGGAACACACCTCATTCCCAAGCTGTCAGTTTCCATTAGGGTCCAGTTTTCCCCAGCCGCCCATTTAAGGATTCAGCAGTCAGAAGCTCTGACACTGAAACTGTGGTTAACACACCTCCTTCCCAGGCTATCATTTACCACTCGGTTTCTGTTTTCCCCAACGCCGATTTACAGCTTCAGCAGGCAGAAGCTCCCACACTGAACCTAAGGACAACACACCTCATTCCCAAGCTCTTATTTTCCATTAGGTTACTGTTTACCCCAGCCCCCCATTTACGGATTCAGCAGGCATAAGGTCTGATACTGAACCTATGGACAACACACCTCCTTCCCAGGCTGTCTTCTTACATTGGGTTCCTGTTTTCCACAGCCCCCCATTTAGGGCTACGGCAGGAAGAAGTTCTGACACTGAACCTATGGACAACACACTGCCTTCCCAGGCTGTCATTTTCATTGGGCTCCTGTTTTCCCCAGCCCCCCATTTCCAACTTCAGGAGGCAGAAACTCTGACACTGAACTTAGGCACACCACACCGCCTTCCCAGGCTGTCATTTTCGATGCAGCTCCTGCTTCCCCCAGCCCTCTATTTACGGCTTCAGCAGGCAGAAGTTCTGACGCTGAACCTAGAGACACCACACATCCTTCCCTGGCTGTCATTTTCCATTCGGCTCCCGTTTTCCACAGCCCGCCATTTACAGCTTCAGCAGGAAGAAGCTCAGATACTGAACCTATGGAGAACACACCTCTTCCCAGGCTGTCACTTTCCATTCGGCTACTGTTTTCCCAACTCCCCATTTACGGCTTCAGCAGGCAGAAGCTCTGACCATGAACCTATGGACCACACACCTGCTTCCAGGCTGTCATTTTCCATTCGGCTCGTTTTCCCAGTCCCCCATTTAAGGCTTAAGCAGGCAGAAGCTTTCATACTGAACCTATAGATACCACACCTCCTTCCCAGGCTGTCATTTTCCATTCGGCTCTTGTTTTCCCAATGCCCCATTTACAGCTGCAAAAGGCAGAAGCTCTGACACTGAACATATGAACACCACACCTCCTTCACAGGCTGTCATTTTCTCTTAGGCCCCTGTTTTACCCTAGCCCCCATTTAGGCTTCAGCAGGCAGACGTTCTGACATTAAACCTATGGAAAACACACCTCCTTCGGAGGCTGTCATTTTCCATTGGGCTCCTGTTTTCCCCAGCCCCCCATTTCCAGGTCCAGGAGGCAGAAACTCTGACACTGAACTTATGGACACCACACCCCCTTCCCACGCTGTCATTTTCTATTTGGCTCCTATTTTCCCCAGTCCTCTATTTACAGCTTCAGCAGGCAGAAGCTCTGACACTGAAACGATGGACAACACACATCCTTCCCAGGTGGTCATTTTCCATTTGGCTCCTGATCATCCCTGCCCCCCCATTTACGGCTTCAGCAGGCCGAAGCTCTGACACTGAACCTATGGACAACACACTTCCTTCTCAGGCTGTCTTCTTACATTGGTCTCCTATTTCCACCAGGCTCCCATTTCCGGCTTCAGCAGGCAGAAGCTGTGACACTGAACCTACGGAAAACACACCTCCTTCCCAGGCTGTCATTTTCCATCTAACTCCTCTTTTCCCCAGCCACCCATTTAGGGCTTCAGCAGGCAGAAGCTCTGACACTGAACTTATGGACAACACACCTCATCCCCAAGCCGTCATTTTCCATTAGGATCCTGTTTTCCCCAGTTGCCCATTTATGGCTTCAGGAGGCAGAAACTCTGACACTGAACTTATGGACACCACACCCCCTTCCCAGGCTGTCATTTTCCATCCAGCTCCTCTTTTCCCCAGCCACCCATTTAGGGCTTCAGAATGCAGAAGCACTGACACTGATCCTATGGACAACACACCTCATTCCCAAGCTGTCATTTTCCATTAGGGTCCAGTTTTCCCCAGCCGCCCATTTACGGCTTTGGCAGGCAGAAGCTCTGACACTGAAACTGTGGATAATGCACCTCCTTCACAGGCTATCATTTACCACTCGGTTTTGTTTTCCCCAAAACCGATTTATGGCTTCAGCAGGCACAAGCTCTCACACTGAAGCTATGGACCACACACCTCATTCCCAAGCTGTAATTTTCCATTAGGTCATAGTTTTCCCTAGCACCCCATTTACGGCTTCAGCAGGCATAAGCTCTGATACTGAACCTATGGACAACACACCTCCTTCCCAAGCTGTCTTCTTATATTGGGCTCCTGTTTTCCACAGTCCCCCTCTTAGGGCTTCAGCAGGAAGAAGCTCTGACACTGAACCTATGTACAACACACCATCTTCCCAGGGTGTCATTTTCCACCCAGTTCCTGTTTATCCCAGCACCCCATTTAGGGCTTCAGCAGGCAGAAGCTCTCACACTGATTCTATGGACAACACACCGCCTTCCCAGGCTGTCATTTTCCATTTGGCTCCTGTTCTCCCCAGCCCCCCATTTATGGGTTTCATCGGGCAGAAGTTCTGACGCTGAAACTATAGACACCACACATCCTTCCCAGGCTGTCATTTTCCATTCGGGACCTGTTTTCCCATTGTCCCATTTATAGCTGCAAAAGGCAGAAGCTCTGACACTGAACCTATGAACACCACACCTCCTTCGCAGGCTGTCATTTTCTCTTCGGCCCCTGTTTTCCCCTGGCCCCCATTTAGCCTTCAGCAGGCAGAAGCTCTGACATTAAACCTATGGAAAACACACCTCCTTCGGAGGCTGTCATTATCCATTGGGCTCCTGTTTTCCCCAGCCCCCCATTTCCAGCTTCAGGAGCCAGAAAGTCTGACACTGAACTTATGGAAACCACACCCCCTTCCCAGGCTGTCATTTTCTATTTGGCTCCTATTTTCCCCAGCCCTCTATTTACAGCTTCAGCAGGCAGAAGCTCTGACACTGAAACTATGGACAACAAACCTGCTTCCCAGACTGTCATTTTCCATTCGGCTCCCGTTTTCCGCAGCCCCCCATTTATAGCTTCAGCACGCCGAAGCTCAGATACTGAACCTATGGAGAACACCCCTCTTGCAGGCTGTCATTTTCCATTCGGCTCCCGTTTTCCACAGCCCCCCATTTACAGCTTCAGCAGGAAGAAGCTCAGATACTGAACCTATGGAGAACACACCTGCTTCCAGGCTGTCATTTTCCATTTGGCTACTGTTTTCCCAGCCCCCCATTTACGGCTTCAGCAGGCAGAAGTTCTGACCATGAACCTATGGACAACACACCTGCTTCCAGGCTCTCATTTTCCATTCGGCTCGTTTTCACAGTCCCCCATTTAAGGCTTAAGCAGGCAGAAGCTTTGACACTGAACCTATTGATAACACACCTCATTCCCAAGCTGTCATTTTCCATTAGGATCCTGTTTTCCCCAGTTGCCCATTTAGGGCTTCAGGAGGCAGAAACTCTGACACTGAACTTATGGACACCACACCGCCTTCCCAGGCTGTCATTTTCTATTCGGCTCCTATTTTCCCCAGCCCTCTATTTATAGCTTCAGCAGGCCGAAGCTTTGACACTGAAGCTATAGACAACACACTTCCTTCCAAGGCGGGCCTTTTCCATTTGGCTCCTGATCACCCCTGCCCCCCATTTACGGCTTCAGCAGGCAAAAGCTCTGACACTGAACCTATGGACGACACACCTCTTTCTCAGGCTGTCTTCTTACATTGGTCTCCTGTTTCCGCCAGCCCCCCTTTTCCGGGTTCAGCAGGCAGAAGCTCTGACAATGAACCTGTGGACACCAAACCTCCTTCACAGGATCTCATTTTCCATTTGTCTCTTGTTTTCCACAGACCCCCATTTACGGCTTCAGCAGGCAGAAGCTCTGAAAGGAACCAATGGACAACACACCTCCTTCCCAAGCAGGCATTTGCCATTAGGTTCCTGTTTTCTCAAGCCCCCATTTATGCCTTCAGCAGGCAGAAGCTCTGACACTGAACCTACGGAAAACACACCTCTTACCCAGGCTTTCAATTTCCATTTGGCTCCTGTTTTCCCCAACCCCCCATTTGTGGCTTCAGCAGGCAGAAGCTCAGGCAGTGAACCTATGGACAACACACTTCCTTCCAGGCTCTCATTTTCCACTTGGCTCCTGTTTCCACAAGCCCCCCATTTCTGGGTTCAGCAAGCAGAAGCTCAGACACTGAAACTATGGACAACAAATCTCCTTCCCAGGCTGTCATTTTCCATTCGGCTCCTGTTTTCCCATTCCCCCATTTACAGCTTCAGCAGGAAAAGCTCTCACAAAAAACCTATGGGCAACATACCTCCTTCCCAGGTTGTCATTTGTCATTCGACTCCTGTTTTCTCAGTCCCGCATTTATGCCTTCAGCCAACAGAAGCTATGACAATGAACCTAGGGACACCACACCTCCTTCCCAGGATGTCATTTTCATTCAGCTCCTGTTGTCCCCAGTCCCCCATTTATGGCTCAGAGGGCAGTAGCTGTGACACTGAACCTATGGACAACACACCTCCTTCCCAGGCTGTCATTTTCCATCGGGCCCCTCTTTTCCCCAGCCACCCATTTAGGGCTTCAGCCAGCAGAAGCGCTGACACTGAACCTATGGACAACACACCTCATTCCCAAGCTGTCAATTTCCATTAGCTTCCTGTTTTCCCTAGCCGCCCATTTACGGCTTCAGCAGGCATAAGCTCTGATACTGAAACTGTGGACAACAAACCTCCTTCCCAGGCTATCATTTACCATGCGCTGTTTTCCCCAACGCCGATTTACGGCTTCAGCAGGCAGAAGCTCCCACACTGAACCTATGGACAACACACCTTCTTCCCAGGGTGTCATTTTCCACCCAGCTCCTGTTTTCCCCAGCGCCCCATTTAGGGCTTCAGCAGGCAGTAGCTCGCACACTGATCCTATGGACAACACACCGCCTTCCCAGGCTGTCATTTTCCATTTGGCTCCTGTTCTCCCCAGCCCCCCATTTACGGGTTTCATCAGGCAGAAGTTCTGACGCTGAAACTATAGACACAACACATCCTTCCCAGGCTGTCATTTTCCATTCGGCTCCCGTTTTCCACAACCCCCCATTTCCAGCTTCAGCAGGCAGATGCTCAGACACTGAACCTATGGACAACACACCTCTTCCCAGGCTGTCATTTTCCATTCAGCTCTAATTTTCCCAGCCCCCAATTTAAGGCTTAAAGCAGGCAGAAGCTCTGACACTGAACCTATGGATAACACACCTCCTTCCCAGGCTGTCATGTTCCATTCCGGTCCTGTTTTTCCAATGCCCCCTTTACAGCTGCAAAGGGCAGAAGCTCTGACACTGAACCTATGAACACCACACCTCCTTCACAGGCTGTCATTTTCTGTTCGGCCCCTGTTTTCCCGTGGCCCCCATTTAGGCATCAGCAGGCAGAAGTTCTGATATTAAACCTATGAAAAACACACCTCCTTCAGAGGCTGTCAATTTCCATTGGGCTCCTGTTTTCCCCAGCCCCCCATTTCCAGCTTCAGGAGGCAGAAAGTCTGACACTGCAGTTATGGACACCACAGCCCTTTCCAACGCTGTCATTTTCTATTTGGCTCCTATTTTCCACAGCCCTCTATTTACAGCTTCAGCAGGCAGAAGCGCTGACACTGAAGCTATGGACAACGCACTGCCATCCCAGGCTGTCATTTTCCATGACTCCTGATCACCCCTGCCCCCCATTTACGGCTTCAGCAGGCAGAAGCTCTGACACTGAACCTATGGACAACACACCTCCTTCTCAGGCTGTCTTCTTACATTGGTCTCCTGTTTCTGCCAGTCCCCCATTTACGGCTTCAGCAGGCAGAAACTCTGACACTGAACCTATGGACACCACACCTCCTTCCAGGCATTCATTTTTCCACTCGGCTCCTGTTTTCACCAGCCCCACCTTTACAGATTCAGCAGGCAGAAGCTCTGACACTGAACCTATAGACAACAAAACTCCTTCCCAGGCTGTCATTTTCCATTCAGCTCCTGTTTTCCTAGCCCCCCATTTATGGCTTCAGCAGGAAAAGCTCTCACGAAGAACCTATAGACAACATACCTCCTTCCCAGGTTGTCATTTTTCATTCGACTCCTGTTTTCTCAGTCCCCCATTTATGCCTTCAGCCAACAGAAGCTTTGACACTGAACCTAGGGACAACACACCTCCTTCCCAGGATGTCATTTTCATTCAGCTCCTGTTGTCCCCAGTCCCCCATTTATGGCTCCGAGGGCAGGAGCTGTGACACTGAACCTATGGACACCACACCTCCTTCCAGGCTGTCATTTTCCATTCAGCTCCTGTTTTCCCCAGCCCCCCATTTACCGCTTCAGCAGGCAGAAGTTCTGAAACTGAACCTATGGACAACACATCTCACCTCCTAGCCAGGCTATCATTTTCCAATCGTCTCCTGTTTTCACCAGACCCACCTTTAAGGATTCAGTAGGCAGAAGCTCTGACACTGAACCTACGGACAACACACCTCCTCCCAGCCTGTCATTTTCCATTTGGCTCCTGTTTTCCCCAGCCCCCCATTTACCGCTTCAGCAGGCAGAAGTTCTGAAACTGAACCTATGGACAACATACCTCCTAGCCAGGCTATCATTTTCCACTCGTCTCCTGTTTTCACCAGACCCACATTTAAGGATTCAGTACGCAGAAGCTCTCACACTGAACCTATGACAACACACCTCTTTCCCAGGCTTTCAATTTCCCTTTGGCTCCTGATCACCCCTGCCCCCCATTTACGACTTCAGCAGGCAGAAGCTGTGACACTGAACCTATAGACACCAAACCTCCTTCCCATGCTGTCATTTTCCATTAAGGCCCTGCTTTCCCCAGCCCCCCAATTTACGGCTTCAGCAGGCAAAAGCTCTGACACTGAACCCATGGACAATACACCTCATTCTCAGGTTGTCTTCTTCCATTTGTCTCCTGTTTCCTCCAGCCCCCCATTTCCGGCTTCAGCAGACAGAAGTTCTGACACTGAACCTACGGACAACACACCTACATCCTAGGCTGTCATTTTGCATTCAGCACCTGCTTTCCCAGCCCCCCATTTACGGCTTCAGCAGGCAGAAGCTCTGACACTGAACCTATGGACACCACACCTCCTTCACAGGATGTAATTTTCTATTCATCTCTTGTTTTCCCCAGACTCCCATTTACGGCTCCAGCAGGCAGAAGCTCTGAAACGGAACCTATGGACAACACACCTCCTTCCCTAGCAGTCATTTGCTATTAGGTTCCTGTTTTCTCTAGCCCCCATTTACGGCTTCAGCAGGCAGAAGCTCTGACACTGAACCTATGGACAACACACCTCTTTCCCAGGCTTTCAATTTCCATTTGGCTCCTGTTTTCCCCAGCCCCCCATTTATGGCTTCAGCAGTCAGATCCTCGACACGGAACCTATGCACAACACACCTCCTTCCTAGAGTGTCATGTTCCACTAGGCTCTTGTTTTCACCAGTCCCGCATTTACGGCTTCAGGAGGCAGAAGCTCTGACAGTGAATCTATGGACAACACACCTCCTTCAAAGGCTGTCATTGTCCATTTGGCTCCTGTTTTCCCCAGTCTCCCATTTATGGTGTCAGCAGGCATGAGCTCTGAAACTGAACCTATGAACACAACTCCTCCACAGGCTGTCATCTTCCAGTCGGCTCCTGTTTTTCCCAGCGCCCCATTTATGTCTTCAACAGGCAGAAGCTCTGACACTGAAACTACGGACAACACACCTCCTTCCCAGGCTGTCATTTAACCTTCGGCTCCTGTTTTCCTAAGCCCCCCCATTTACAGCTTCAGCAGGCTGAAGCTCTGTCTGACACTGAACCTACGGACAACACACCTGCTTCCACGCTGTCATTTTTCATTCGGCTCCTGTTTTCCCCAGACCAACATTTCCGGCTTTAGCAGGTAATGCTCTGACACTGAACCTATGGACAACACACCTCCCTCCCAGGATGTCATTTTCCTTTCGGCTCCTGTTTTCCCACTCCCCACATTTATGGCTTCAGCAGGCAGAGACTCCGACACTGAATCTATGACTATCAGCCCTCCCTCATGGCTGTCATTTTCCCTTAGGCTCCTGATTTCCCCAGGCCCCCATTTATGGCTTTAGCGGGCAGAACCTCTGACACTGAACCTATGAACAACACACCTCCTTCCCAGGCTGTCATGTTCCACTCAGCTCCTGTTCTCACCAGCCCCACATTTAAGGCTTCAGGAGGCAGAAGCTCTGACACTAACCCTATGGACAACATACCTCCTTCCCAGGTTGTCATTTGTCATTCGACTCCTGTTTTCTTAGTCCCGCATTTATGCCTTCAGCCAACAGAAGCTTTGACACTGAACCTATGGACACCACACCTCCTTCCCAGGATGTCATTTTCATTCAGCTCCTGTTTTCCCCAGTCCCCCATTTATGGCTCAGAGGGCAGTAGCTGTGACACTGAACCTATGGACACCACACCTCCTTCCAGGCTGTCATTTCCCAGTCGGCTCCTGTTTTCCCCAGCCCCCCATTTACCGCTTCAGCAGGCAGAAGTTCTGACACTGAACCTATGGAAAACACACCTCCTAGCCAGGCTGTCATTTTCCAATCGTCTCCTGTTTTCACCAGACCCACCTTTAAGGATTCAGTAGGCAGAAGCTCTGATGCTGAACCTACGGAAGACACACCTCCTTCCCAGGCTGTCATTTTCCATCTAGCTCCTCTTTTCCCCAGCCACCTATTCAGGGCTTCAGCAGGCAGAAGCTCTGACACTGAACCTATGGACAACACACCTCATTCCCAAGCTGTCATTTTCCATTACGGTCCAGTTTTCCCCAGCCGCCCATTTACGGCTTCGGCAGGCAGAAGCTCTGACACTGAAACTGTGGATAACACACCTCCTTCCCAGGCTATCATTTACCACTCGGTTTCTGTTTTCCCCAACGCCAACTTACGGATTCAGCAGGCAGAATCTCCCACACTGAACCTATGGACAACACACCTCATTCCCAAGCTGTTATTTTCCATTCGGTTACTGTTTACCCCAGCCCCCCATTTACGGCTTCAGCAGGCATAAGGTCTGATACTGAACCTATGGACAACACACCTCCTTCCCAGGCTGTCTTCTTACATTGGGCTCCTGTTTTCCACAGCCCCCCATTTATGGCTTCAGCATACAGAAACTTTGACACGGAACCTATGGACACCACACCTCCTTCCCAGGATGTCATTTTCATTCAGCTCCTGTTTTCGCCAGCCCCCCAATCATAGCTCAGAGGGCAGTAGCTGTGACACTGAATCTATGGACACCACACCTCCTTCCAGTCTGTCATTTTCCACTCGGCTCCTATTTTCATCAGCCCCTCACTTACGGATTCAGTATGCAGAAGCTCTGACACTGAACCTATGAAAAACAGACCTCCTTCTCAGGCTGTCATTTTCCATTTGGCTTCTGTATTCCCCAGCCCCCCATTTACGGCTTCAACAAGCAGAAGCTCTGACACTGAACCTATGGACACCACACCTCCTTCCTAGGCTGTCATTTTCCATTTGACGTTTGTTTTCCCCAGCCCCCCATTTACGGCTTCAGCAGGCAGAAGCTGTGACAGTGAACCTATGGACAGCACACCTCATTTCCAAGTTGTCATTTTCCATTAGGTTCCTGTTTTCCCAGACCCCTATTTATGGCTTCAGCAGGCAGAAGCTCTGACAAAGAGCCTATGGACAACTCAGCTCCTTCCCAAGCTGTGATTTTGCATTAGGTTCCTGTTTTCTCTAGCCCCCCCCCCCCCGTTTACTGCTTCAGCAGGCAGAAGCTCTGACACTGAACCTATGGACAATACACCTGTTTCACAGGCTTTCAATTTCCATTTGGCTCTTGTTTTCCTCAGCCCCCCATTTCCTGCTTCAGCAGGCAGGAGCTCGTACACTGAACCTATGGACAACACACCTCCTTCTAAGGCTGTCATTTTCCATTGGGGTCCTGTTTTCCCCAGCCCCCCATTTTAGCTTCAGGAGGCAGAAACTCTGACACTGAGCCTATGGACAATGCACCCCCTTCCCAGGCTGTCATTTTCTATTCGGATCCTGTTTTCCCCAGCCCTCTATTTACAGCTTCAGCAGGCAGAAGCTCTGACACTAAACCTATGGATCACACACCTCCTTCCCAGGTTGTCATTTTCCACTGTGCTCCTCTTTTCCCCAGCCCCCCATTTCGGCTTGAACAGGCAGAACCTCTGACACTGAACCTATGGACAACACACCTCCTTCCCAGGCTGTCATTTTCCATTCGGCTCCTGTTTTCCCAGCCCCCCACTTACGGCTTCAGGAGGCAGAAGCTCTGCCAGTGAACCTATGGACACCACACCTCCTTCCCAAGCTGTCATTTTCCAATCTGCCCCTGTCTCCTGGCAGAACTAATAGCCATTTCACTGGGCTGTTCCTAGTCTGGGAACACACCACCCATTGGTAGCCTCAGTCTATGCCTCGACACATTTACCTGCAATGCGACCAACAGATAGCCCAACACTTCAAGCTTCCTCGCACCCAGGCCTCCCGTCTCAGGCCAAACTGGGGCACAATGATGGGCAGAGGCCTAACCAGTATTTTGTATTGGAAAACCCAGCAGCCTCAGCACAAGATGAAGTCCTAGCCGCTCCTGCAGCCTAGCCACCGCGAGTCAGCCTCCTGCAGTCAGCTTTGCCCTCTTCCCTATTCGCCACCACCAGCAACATGCAGCGGGCCTTTGACGACAACCCAGGCATTCTCCCCAGGGCTGTGTCCATTGCTACTGGCTTTGGAGTTGGAACCAGGATGCCCAGTACAGGGACGGTAGCTCGCTCTTTGCCTACACCACACCGGGCCCACTGTTCATGTGACCTGCAACCCCTACGGCCGGTGGGAGCCTTGGAGTTGGTGTGTCAGCCCCAGGCCTCACTCATTCAGAGGCATCCAGACCACTTAACTTTCGGGCAGGACTAAGTGGGGCACCCAGCACCGCTTCTCTTCCTACTTTGGGCCAGACAACGTGCCATCTACCTACCACAGCAAGGCTGCTGCAGTAGGAGGGGCAGGCACCATCCCAGCATTTGGGAACATGCTGGAAAAGGGCATCGAGTGGGCCGCACGTATCTCAGAAGAATGTTTTTCTCAGACTGATGAAGAGAAGCGACAGGACTTGCCTGTGGTGATGCCAGTTTTTGACAGAAATACCTGCAGCATCCCCAAATCCCAAGTCTCTTTCATTGACTATTTCATCACAGACATGTTTGTTGCTTGGGACACCTTTGTAGACCTGCCTGAGTTAATGCAGCATCTTGACAACAATTTTAAATACTGGAAGGGACTGGACGAACTGAAGCTGCGGAGCCTCCACCCACCTCCTGAATAGTGGGCGACACTGCCTGGGGCCCTGACGCTGTGTCCCTCCAGTCACTTGGGATTCCTGAGGGCACAGTTCCTTGGTCCTTTCGTCCCCAGGTCTGCAGAGCCTGTAAGAGCACAAAGGGACGTTGGCAACCTTCTGTAGCCACCATCTGATGCCACTGCCGTAAAGTGAGACTTAGTCCACTCAAGGTACCTGGGCCTGATGCAGGGGCTCTTCAGAAAGTCATGTGAGAACCACGGTTTGCATTTGCGTCCATTAAAACACGAGCTCGGGACTGCCCCCGCAAAGGACGGAGATCGATTTCCTGCCAGTGACAGAGAGTGTCTTGTTAAAATTTCTCTCAGTTATGTTCAGCACTTAAGAACAGCTAATGGCAATCGGATCTCTTTTCATATCATAGAAGGTGTGATCACTCACTTTGGAACACTACTGAAAGCGACTTCTCTTTTAAAATTGAACAGAAAATGCAGACAAAGAAATTTAATTTTGAAGTTGATTATTAATATCAATTATTAAAATGTTTTATTTATTTTATTAGAAGTTCAATATTTTCTATGAATTTAAAAATAATTCAAAGCCAAGGCCAACTTTAAATGCCATGACCAAATTTACATGATTCATATTCATTCAATACGCATTACTTCGTGTACAGACTTATTTTCATAATGCAAATTTAAAATATAAAATGACACATTTTTACTGCAAAAAAAAAAAAAAACCCACACTGGAGGCTAGATAATCCCTGATGTGTGATAAGGAACCACACTTTATGATTGTACTCTTCGATAATGCTGAAATGTCTTTTGGGGCATCTTTTTATTCAATTGAGACTTAGGCCAGTCATCTTCATACATTCCCACTACACCCAGAGAGGATGGATTTGGCATCCAGGTTCATGTGTCTGGAGAAACAAAGGAAGAGTTCGTACCTGCTCTGTAATTATGGAAAATTTAAGTTGACCTCAAATGTACCAAGCTGCTTAAAATAGCAGAAAAGATCCTCTTTAATAACTGGCTTGGCTCTGAGCTAATCCACTAAAATATCATATCACAAGAGTTATAATTGTGCCCAGTTCTGGCTGACCCTAGAGTTCTGCTGGGCCTCCACTAGGTTTCATAATGGCAAAATTCCTGAGTCTGTGGAGGGGAGAACAGAAACCCATGTGCTTTATCTGGTAGGTCCGCCAGTAATAAATGCTATGGAGATTAAGCAGTATATGGTGAGATGAGATTGTGGGCAGAGTGAAGCAAGGCTTTCAACTCAAACGGTAGACAGGATAAGTCTTACTGGGAAGGTGGAATCTGAACAGTCTAGAGAGAGGCAGATGAGTCAGACATCTGAGGGAAAAGCATTCCAGATCATGGGAATAACCTCTGCAAGGCCCAGAGGAAGGATGCCAGTGTCCTCAGGGAAGAGTTAGTAAATAATGTGTCTGGAATAGAGTCAGCAAGTAGGAGGGAGGGAAGGAGGAAAGGAGGACAGAGAAGATGTGTGTGGAATTCCATGCACACCATTTACTGATTGAGTGATCACAAACAGTTAATTCAACCTTCAAGTGTTTAAGTGGACTCAGTGCTTTTCCTGTGGCCTATTGACCTCTCAAGAGTTTTGGAAGGATAAAATAATGTAGGGAAGTGACATATAAGGCATTGTTACTGTTCTTTACATAAGGATAGATGGATAGACAGGTAGATATAGATAGATACAAAGATAGATACATAGATAGAGAGATGGTAGAGAGATAGAGAGAGAGAGAAGTACAAAGATAGATAGATACATAGATACATAGATAGAGAGCTGGTAGAGAGATAGCAAGAGCGAGAGTGAGAGCGAGCGAGAGTGAGAGTGAGAGCGAGCGAGAGAGAGAGAGAGAGAGAGATACAAAGATAGATACATAGATAGATAGATAGATTCCCAGATAGATACACAGATAGATAAACAGAGTTAAGGACTGAATTTCTGTGCCCACCCACCCACCAAATTCATATGTTGAAACCCTATCCCCTTATGTATGATGGAATTAGGAGGTGGGGCCTTTAGGAGGTAATTAGGTTTAGAAGAGGTCATGAGGATGAAGCTGCCATGATGTGATTAGCTCTTATAAGAAGAGGAAGACACACCAGAGTTTTCCCTCTCCACCATGTGAAGAGACAGCAAGAATGTGGCCCTCTACAAGCCAATAAAGGAGGATTCACCAGGAACTGGATTTGCCTTGATCTTGGACTTCCAAGACTCTAGAACTGTGTGAAACTTCTGTTGTTTAAACCACTCAGTCTATGATATTTTGTTATAGCAGCCTAAGCAGACTGATACAGATAGGTAAACAGGGAGATAATGATTGATAGATGATAGATAGATAAACAGATAGATAGATAGATATACATACATACATTCATACTCACTTCAATGACAGATGGAGATACTGCACATATCTGTATGCTTAATGAATTCCTTAGAAAGCTTTCACTTGGCAATTCAGCTGGGAGATCCCCTTTTTAAAGGGAGCATAAAAGCGCTTACTTTTATGAAGTACACACGTGGAAAAATATAACTCAGCCTAAAAATGCACAGCACTGAGCCTAGTGCAACATTTATGAGATTAGACCTGTAAAAACAAAGAACACCATCACAGAGAGGCTTCCAGACTCCTCCAGGCACTCAGGCACCTGATTCATTTACTCCGAGTTGTTTGTTACAGTTCCAGAGGATCAAAACTCCTGCTCCCGAACCTTTTTTGTTTGTTTTCTTTTTTGAGATTCCATATATACCTGTTAGCATACGGTATTTGTTTTTCTCTTTCTGACTTACTTCACTCTATATGACAGACTCTAGGTCCATCCACCTCACTACAAATAACTCAATTACATTTCTTTTTAAGGTTCAGCAATATTCCATTGTATATATGTGCCACATCTTCCTTATCCATTCATCTGTTGATGGACACTTAGGTTGCTTCCATGTCCCGGCTATTGTAAATAGAGCAGCAATGAACATATTGGTACATGACTCTTTTTGAATTATGGTTCTCTTAGGGCATATGCCCAGTAGTGGGATTGCTGGGGCAGGACAGGAATAAAGATGCAGACGTCTCTACGGGGAGGGGGAAGGGGAAGCTGGGACAAAGTGAGAGAGTGGCATGGACATATATACACTACCAAATGTAAAATAGATAGCTAGTGGGAAGCAGCCACATAGTACAGGGAGATCAGCTCAGGGTTTTCTGACCACCTAGAGGGGTGGGATAGGGAGGGTGGGAGGGAGACGCAAGAGGGAGGGGATATGGGGATATATGTATATGTATAGCTGATTCACTTTGTTATAAAACAGAAACTAACACACCATTGTAAAGCAACTATACTCCAATAAAGATGTTAAAACAAAAAACAAAAAAACTCCTGCTACCTGGCTTCAGAGAATCTCCTGCCCTTGTAGTCAGAACTGCCTCCCAGAAGCAGGGTTGATATCCAGGTTGCTTCTAATAGTTCCACACCTTCTGTCTGTGGTGCCTGGCCATATTACCAGGGAAGTTATTTCTAAATAAATAATAAAAGTATTTTTTATGAAAATAATACATGAACATGATAGCAACTCAAATAATAGTGAAATTCAACCCGTCTAACCCCAGTTCCCCTCTCCAGAGACAGGTTTTCACTACTTCAATGTCACCCCCATAATTCTAAACATTATGTTTATCCTGCTATATCCATTTTAGATCCATTTTAACACCCTAACGTGAAGGAGGAAGATAAACTCCTACCCCCATTACTACTCATCACTCTTCTTTTCCAATACATCATATTCATGTCATTACTCATACTACTTCTCTTTTGTAACTTCATGTAGTTTTCCTAGCTTTATTGATGGGAGAAGTGGTAGCATAGTAGCTAAAAGCACTGGATCTGGACATGGACCACCTGGCTTGGAAGCTTTCTTCCTCAGTTAATTAGCTCTGCAATCCTGAGTAATTTATATAACCTTTCTGGGCCTCTGTTTCCTCACCAGTAAACCGAGGAAATAGATGATACCCATCACACGGAGTTGCTCATGACGATGCAAATAATAATAAGGCATTTGCAGTCTTTAGTATCCAACATGCAGAAGCTCTCCAGAAATATTAGCTATACTATCAACTTTCTTATGGTATCAACTTTCCCCCTAATCTCATCATTTTCTTTCTGCATGACACTATTTGCGCACCCACAGCTCTCTGTCTTTCCTCTACGGTTGTACAACTCACCTTCTGTCAATACCATGTTTGTTTCATTTGTCTGTACGGATCACATTCACATTTTCTTATGAAATCACAGCAAAGATTCCTGTGTTTTATCTACAGGTTGACAACAAGGGTTGAAAACCAATAAGTTATATTAACTATTTAAGTTCTGCTCAGTCCTGGGGACAAGAGAATGGTAGGACTGTATTTTCTTCTCTCTAGGTATGACACCCCTACTTCTGTCATTATCAATTATTTAAACTCATGCTATATTTTAGTTTGCTTTTTACTTCAACTACTATCTTCTCACAAGATTTCATTACTTCTCCTAAAATTTAACCCACCTTCGTTTTTTCTCCCTGCGCTATTTGCCCATAATAAATTATTTTTTTAATTTTCAAATTCAGTATCATTTCCTTGGCTGGGTCCCATCCTTTGCCAGAATGCTTCTCCCTCTCCTCTCAGTTTGGAAGCTGTAAGACCAAAGTAAGGATAAGATCTTAAAAGAAAGGGGACCAACTTGCTTTTAGGCTAGGCCAGAAATAATGACTAATTACTAATTATGGAAAATGCATAATTCTGGCCTCATCATCCTAATTTCCTTGCTTTGTGGGAGAGCTAACCATCTGGATTTCAACTGGCACTCCAGGTTATTATGAGGCAGGTAGTCCTTATTCCATATTGAGCCAAATACTGCTCTAGGCCATCAGTGAGATTTCACCAAGGGGGCCTCATGTATCTTGGAAGATTAAAAATTTTTAAGGCACTTCAGGCTATAAAACTCTGATTAGTAATAAGCAGGTATTTTCCCTGCATATGTCTCTCAAGAATTAGAAGGTGGCTTGGGGAAGATTTGAGAATTTCAGACTCACGGATGCATGTCTTTCTTGTCCTAAATATTTTCCTTTTAGAGATCCAGAAACAGCCCTTGACTGTTATGAGACTGCCCAGGCCCTCCCTGAGCCAATCACTGCCGTGAACCCAGGTTGATGTGATGTAGTGAGGCTGCCTGACCAGCAGTTCACACTTTACCTGAGACAGACCTGGGCGTGGTCCTCTCAGCAGGCCCAGGACAGGAACTTTCTCTAATTCTTGAGAGACACATACAGGGAAAATACCCTGCTTATTACTGACCAGAGTTTTAGCCTGAAGTAGTGCCATACAAAATTTTCAATCTTACAAGATATACGAGACCCTTGGTGAGATCTCACTGATGGCCTAAACCAGTATTTGGCTCAATATGGAATAAGGACTACCTGCCTCAGAATTACCTGGAGTACTGGTTGAAATCCAGATGGTTTTCAGATGCCCTTCCCAGCTAGGAAAACCGAGGCTCGGAGAATCCCACAGGTGCTAAGTGGTAGAGCCATAATACGCACCTCCTGGATTTGTCCAGTGTTGAGGAGCTGGGAGAGACAGAAAAACCGAACCAAACAAAACCACTCTTGAAAAGTTGTCTCTCTGAGGTAAATAGTACTTTTGTCTTAAATTCACGCTAAGTTGGAGGATCAGAGACTTTCTTAGAAGTAGGTTTTCACAAGACAGAGGACAAATGAAAGTTTATGTCTAAAGATATGGGGATTGGTTGGGGTTGGGGGGGACATTGAGATAAAGGGTTCAAAACACGAGCTCCATCAATTTCAAGTTTGCTACAGGGCTCGCCCAGGCTGTTGTATAGACACTTGGAAACACTGACTGTGGTGAAATATCTAAGCTAGCCACGTGGACAATCGCTCAAAAATACTTTTCTGTTTCCCTTGAAACACGATCTTATTGATTACACCAAATAAATATCTCAAAGTTATGACAGAAAGTTGAGTAAGTTATACTCTTGGAATTGCATTTATTATTAATAAGCACAACTGTAGTGCTTGGACTATAACAAGTACTATTCTAAGTTCTTACCAAATATTAACCCACATATTCCTCATAATGGCAACCCTATAGGTAGGTATTATTCGTAATATTCACCTTTTTTGGAGGAAACTGAGGCCCAGAGAGGTTGAAAAGCTTGTCTAATGCCACACAATAAGTAGGTGGCAAAAACCCAGGATTAAAACCAGACCGTCTAAACTTTCATCACTTTGCTGTGTCACCTTATTATAAGTTGTGTTTAGGGAAGGGACTAAATTGACAAGACTGAACTAAAAGGAGAAGGGAGAAGCGAGAAAATGAGTGATCCTAGAAACTAAAGAGGATTTAGGCTCAGAAATTTCTAGTGATGTGAACCGGAAGAACAAGAACTTGGTTGGTATATTAACTTGGGGTAGTATCTGAATCCACTGAGAAATGGTTTTGTTTCCTTTAAAATTTAGACAGGCCACTTGGATGAAGATTAATGAAAAAAAAAGTAGAAAGGAAAAGAAGAAGGTGCCTTAAGTGAGACATAACTTCTTCCCTCTAAGTAACAGGGGTGGGGTTCCTGTGGGAAAGGATGAAGCTCTCTCTAAAGGTTTGTCACCAGGATGAACAAGGAGAAACATGGCAACCATTGTACTGGTTTTGATGATCCCTCAAAACCACGGCTCCAGTTTCCAAGAACAACCTACGGTAGCATAACTACTGTGTGTCAGACATGCCACTAAGTGTGTTTCCAGCCACACATTTTAATTGGAGAAATAGTTCCTAGAGGTACGCATTAGTTCCCTATGGCTGCTGTAACAAATTACTACAAATGAGCTTGCGTAAAACAAAACACACTTATTTTCTTATGGTTCTGGAAGACAGAGGGCCAAAACCAGTTTCCCTGGGCTGAAACTAGGAGTTGACAGGCCCATCCATCCTCCTTCCAGAGGCTCTAGGGAGAATCTGTTTCCTTGCCAGCATTCCTTGACTTCTGGCCACATCAATCCAACCCCCACTTCATCATCACATTCTCTTTGGAGTAAACATTCCCTCTGCCTCTCTCTCACGAGAACACCAGTGGTTACATTTCAGCCCATCCAGGTAGTCCAGGAAAATCTCCCCATCCCAAGACCCTTACTTTCATCCCATTGGCAAAATCCCTTCTGCCATTAAAGGTGACATTCACAGGTTCTGGGGATTAGAATGTGGACATTTGGGGGCAATGGTATTATTCAGTCAAGGTAGATACTATTATCTTTCTCAGATGCAGGAAATGAAGTTTAGGGAAGCAATCTGTCTCGGGTCTACAACTTCCAGCGTAGAGATATAAATTCTACCAGTGAGACTTTAGGACACACTCTAAACAACTTTCATCTGTGTCCTTAACTACTGCATAATCCTTGGTTAAGAGTCACACTTAGGTATCAAGAGCCAATTGAATAAAACACTATGTACTGTCTCATCTTTCACTTTATTTACCTGGTGTATTTGTGACTCTTACCCAGAGCAGAAGAGTTCAGAAAATTGTTATGCAGGTTTACTAAGAGAAAGCATTTACTGTTTGATGTGCACGGAGTAATGGAAGGTTTTTTAAAATAAAATATGCCACCAAATAGTGTTAGCACCATTTTAGGTATTTAAACCACCAGACAACAAGATCGAAAAGCTACAGACGCAAATGTGTCAGGGACATGTCTAAAGGCAACCTGCCAAAAAAAAGGGCTGGTACCAGATGCCAGATGCCCAGGCCTGAATGCATCCTATCCAGTCCTGATTATGCACCTGTTCAGAGGGCTTGTGGCTCATCACCCAACACCTGAGTCTTTATATCCCAGCTTCAAGATGGAAATTAGCCCAGGGATCACAGATACTGTACTAATCACTAATTCGTAATCTGCTATCCCCATCTTTGGTGGGACACAACTGGGCACGTCTAAAATCCTTTTCTGCTTGAGAAAGAGCGGAGCAGCCTTTGCTCTCCTGGCTGTGACCTACTGTGCTTTGCAAAGGTGATTTGGCAAGTGCAGCTGCAAACCCAAATCCAGTATCACACATCTATGGAAAATTCCAGTCAAGTTTTAGACACAGTCACAGTGCATTTTTCTGAGGATCAGTAATGCTTTGCTGAGAAGCAGTAATGCTCTCCGTATGCTATCTGACAAGGGCATGACCTCTGAGCTTACTCTACTCCCTTTGTCACCTCCGCTCTGACACAGTCGTCCGCGGGATTCCTTAGGAGTATTGGACGTATTTAGGCAGGAGCTGCTCTTGTCTGTATCCTCTCATTTCCTAATCAGCATTTCCCAGTTGAGACTATAAATAATTCACCTTGGGTGGGTTATCAGAGGCATTCTTCCCTACTCTACTCCATTGGAATCTCTGTGCTCTTTAAGTTTCACATACGTGGCATCACATATTTCCCATCACCACTATTTTCAACAGTCAGGGCTACAAAGGTAATTGGCACATTCATTAGCCTTTCCATGTCTTTCCCCCTTGATTGTTTAAGAGTGATTTGCTAAAGACTGTGCGTTTCCATGTTTTGAAAAGCTCAGTGCTACAGAGACAATATTGGATTTCTGCCCTGGAGAAACAGACATTCTGTTCATTGTTCTCCTCCTCTTTTAGAACAGAAAAGAGATTCATCTATCATCTAGTTACTCGAGGTTTCTCTACTTGCATTGCCAAGGATCTGGATAAGACTGGTAATACTCCATTTTCTGTTGGCAGGTACTCTGCATTCCATAAAATTAAATCCACACCATATGAGGACTTTAGTCTAACCTCTCCTCTATTGATTCATGAGGTTTGCCTCACTGAGAGTTCCCCTCCTCATACCATTGTGAAGAAAAGGAAATGTTGGCCAATTCCATGGTCAAATATTTATATTATGTTTCCTTGTTTGTCAGTTATCTTTATGTTTGGGTTGCCTTTTGCTGTGCAGAATTCTTTAATTTTTATGAAGTCAAATCAACTCTCCTTCTTCTTTATGATATCTCAGTTTCATGTTCTGCTTAGGGACAGACTTCCTCATAACAAGAATTTGATTTCTCATCCTATTTTACATTCTTGTAGGTATTTGTTTCTTGCAATGGAACATTACCAAATGTATGCTGCACATGCAGCCCTCGCTCTGAACGGTTCGCCCATGCATGAATTTCAGTTACCATGATTTAGTTAAATAATCCCAGGACCCCAACAAAACCATCAAATTTCAGTTACTGCCATATTAACTGTGAGGAAGGGCATAAAGTACAAACTTCACAGCTAGTTCTTAACTCCACAAATCACCAGGGATATAACAGATGTGTATCATGATCAGTGAACAATCAGGTCACTTCTTTCAAAGTCTGTAGGTGCTTGGCCATTGTGCATGTTATTCAGTTCTCATACAGACAGCAGGATCCATGTATTGTTTCGAAATGAACCATTTAATCTTCAAGTATTTTGGAATTTTCCAGCTTTGTTTTTGTTACTGATTTCCATTTTCACCTCACTGCAGTCTGAGAACAGACCTTATATGATTTCTGATGTTTCAAATTTATTAGAGTGTGTTTTATGGCCCAGAATGTGGTCTGTCTTGGTGTATACTTCATGTGAGCTTGAGACAATGTGTATTCTGCTGTTGTTGGATGAAGTAGTCTGTACATGTTTATCATACCCATTTGGTCGATGGTGTTGTTAAATTCAGCTCTGTCTGTACTGACCTTCTGCCTGATAGATTTGTCCATTTATGATAGAGGGGTATAAAAACCTCCAACTATGATAGTGGATTTATCTCTTTCTCCTTGCAGTTCTATCCGTTGTTGTATCACGAATTTTGATGCTTTGGTGACAGGCACATAAACATGAAGAACTGTGATGTCTCTTGGAGAACCGACCCCTTTACCACTATGGAATGATAATGCCCTCTTTGTGCCTGATGATTTCCTTTGCTCTTAACTCTACTTTGTCTGAAATTGAGACAGCTTCTCAAACTTTCTTTTAATTAGTGTTAGCATGATGCAGCTTTCCCCAACCCTTTACTTTTAAGCTATACATTCCTTCATATTTAAAGTAGATTTCTTATATTTGGATCTTGTTTATCGATGCTGACAATCTCTGTCTTTTAACTGGTGTATTTACACCATTGGTATTTAGAATGATTCTTGATGTCACTGACTTAACATCCACCATATTTGTTACTGTTTCATATTTATTGCCATTGTTCTCTGTTCCTTTTTTACATTCCACTCTTTTTCTGCCACTTCTGGTTTTAATCAAGCATTTTATATGACTCGCTTTTCTCTTCCTTGAAAATCCAGACACAATGTACTGGTGAAATTCACTGCAGTCCATAGTCCTTTAGAGATGTGGTGTTATAGAAGCATACCTAGTCTTATGATTAGGTCTCAGTCTTGTAATGAGCATGTGCTCCTTAGCTATGAATGTCACAAGTGCCTCTCAGTATTTTCGCTCACCTTAGGTGAAACACAAAGGCCGGCAGGGGTCAGGGTAGGATATTTCCCTTCCCCCAGGTCAGTTAGGCTCTGATAAATCCCCATAGGTTAGGCCTCTGGTAAAACAGTTTCTCCTGAGGGCAGGCCTTATGAAGAAGAGCAGAATGCTCTGGTGTATTTCAAAATTGCTCCTTTCACCTTCCCCCTGCCAGAATTCCAAGGGGATTTTCCTTTCACCTTCACCTGGTGGTCACAACCTGGTAGAGCTCAAGAGACAAAACTCACAAAAGGATAGGGGCTTCCCTGGAGTTTTTACCTCACAGACTTCTCCACACAAGCCTCCAGCAATCTGTCAAATACAGTTCAGGTTTTCCTACCTCACTACTGCTTTCCACAGAGATTTCTGCTCTTGGGTTTCTGTTCCAGTAAGTTGTTATTCTCTGTAACTGCTATGTGCCTCTCCAATTTGAGTCATGGTGATTTTTCCTGTGACCTCACTTCTCTAATGAATCTAAGAAGAATCATTGATTTTTCAGTGTGTTCAGATATTTTCTGTTAGGACAGAGTGGCAACTTCCAAGCTCCTTCCATGCTGGACTCAAAACTAGAAGTCTCATAAGGTTTTTTGATTTTTTTTTTACTTTTCTTTTTTGGCGGTACGCGGGCGTCTCACTGTTGTGGCCTCTCCCGTTGCAGAGCACAGGCTCCGGACGCGCAGGCTCAGTGGCCATGGTTCATGGGCCCAGCTGCTCCGCGGCATGTGGGATCTTCCTGGACCGGGGCACGAACCCGTGTCCCCTGCATCAGCAGGCGGACTCTCAACCACTGTGCCACCAGGGAAGCCCTCTCATAAGCTTTTTACAATGGAATAAAACATGTTAATTCTCAATATTTCTAATGTTTTTTATGGCACTGTATTAAATAGAAGAGTTACTAATTTTTTAAGTCTATCTGTAATTTTACAACCAACAAGAAAGTTTCTAGTGTTTTTGTCAGAAAGATTTTAAGGTCATAGAACAATAATATTTTCCCCATTGATCATCATTAAGATCAACTTTGCACAGTTCAGCTTGGATGATCATTTTTGTAGTTCCACAGTGAGGACAGCCTGTACTTTATTTACCCTATATTTTATTTCTCATATACACCTGGGTTCCTATTCTGCTTTAATAATATACTGATGTACTGTTATAGCTTATTACATTTTTTTAAACTACTGAAATTTGGAGTGTTTTGATATTGGATACGGACATTTCTTTCCTCATTCCAACTTTCCCCTACTTTAAAAAATCTGCTTTATGGTGATAAATCCCTCTTGATCACAATGACTTTTTAAATATTTGTTGCTGGAATCTATTTGCTAATATGAGTTCGAACTTAAGATCTTAAAAGAAATGTGCTTCTACTTACTTTTTGGGTAAATTTCCATATCTCATTTTTGTATTAGAACTCTTCTAGCTTTTTTAATACACTGGAAAATAACTGATGTCTTTCTAAGGTGTATATCTTTGATTATATTTTCTAATTTCATAAAGCTACTTGTATTCTCTACTCAAATTGAAGTAAATATTGGCTGCATGTAACTTATCAATAATCAGCCATTTTGTCCAGATTTTCAAATGTGTTGGTAAAAAGCTACCACAGTATTCTTTTGTAATAAAAAAAAATTCTCTCTGTTTTATAACTAGTCCCATCTCTATCATATTTGCCAAATATTGCTTATTTTACTGTTCTTTCTAAAGGACAAGGTTTTGGTTTTACTTGCCAAGTTGACTGCTTTTCTTCTCTATTTTTGACTTTGCTCTTGATGAATTTTGTCCTTCCACTCTATTGCATTTACCTTGTTCTTTTTCTACGACTACTGTCCAATTCCTGTAGCTTCAAGAGCCATTTTCAACAACTCAACCCGCTCTGCCGGCTGTGTCGTGGCCACTTCATCATGTGCCATTAAAGCTTCATCTCCTACACTGGGTGAAGATTCAGCAGCCTTATTTTGCTTTCAAAATTGTTCTATGGCCTTGGATCCTTCTTCTTCTCCTAAATTACCACTATCATCAGGGAAAATTCTAGTGGTCCTCATGCTGCTTACAAGGCTTGCCTTTCCTCCCGTTTCATAATACAAGAAAAAACATTTCCACCCACTTTTGATGTTGATGGAAAATTTAGCAACACTTCTTTGCACTGTATTCAAATCCTGAAATATAAGCAAGCCTGCATGCATACAGTTTCACTGAAATGTCATAATTTTAAACTATGTATGACCATGAACAATGTCTTTTCCAAATACTCCATGCTCCCCCTTTCTTCCTAGGTGTTTGGAGTTTTTCATTCCTACAACATCTTTTACACATGGTCAATTTGTGTCATAAGCTCTTTCTCCCTCCCACTTCTGAGTCTATATCCAAAGGAAACATCATCATTATTTGAAGAGATACCTGTACTCCCATGTTCATTGTAGCATTATTCACAAGAGCCAAGGTATGGAAACAACCTAAGTGCCCATAGTAGACTAATGGATACAGGAAATATGGTATATATATGCAATGGAATGTTATTCAACCTTAAGAAAGAAGAAAATCCTATCATTTAAGACAACATGGATAAAACTGGAGGACACTATGCTAAATGAAATAAGACAAGGACAAACAGTGCATGATGTCACTTATATGTGGAGTCTAAAAAAATAACTAAATAAATCAACTCTTCCTTCCCTGGACATTTTCCTCAGCAGAATCTAGCAGCCTCTACTATGAGTCTCATCTTTTTTTTTATCGTTTGTACCATATCACAACCTCAGGGAACCTATGTATTTATAGATGTATATCTACATTATAGTGCACAGTTGTTCCTTGTCTTTATAATTCATTCCTTCCACTTCTGGCATAAGAACCTCATCCTTCCTTTGGAGAAGTCCATGTGATTCAGGTAGGCTGTGTGTCTGCTCCCTAGGCTGTTTGACTTGAGCCTGGCTAGACACAGTGTTTTACATATACTCCATATGTCTTATGCATTTGTCTCTGTTTTCCATCCTTTTCTCTCAAAATTTCAGTGTAGTTTTTTTTTAAATGACATTTGTAATCCTTTCTTTTGTTTGACTAAGGTACTGTTCAACTGATCTTCTGAGTGCTTAATTTCAGCTTTTTTAATTCTACAATTTTCCTTTGATTGCATTTCACAGATAATTTTTGCTTAAACTGTAAAGGTTGTCCTTTTTAATACATTAATCATAATTTTAAATAATAGTTTAAATAATAATTTAAGTTTAAATAATAATATAATTTACTTTCCGTATTATTTGAAGTGTACAATTTGATCTGTTACGCATCTACCACCACAATCAATTGTAAAACTTTCATCCACCCCCCAAAGAAAAAGAATCTATTATAAGTCACTCACTCCCCCACTTCTCCAAACCCTAGGCAGCCACTAATATACTTTGTCTCTACAGATTTGCCTAGTCTGGACATTGTATACAAATGGAATCATACAATTACTTAGCATGTTTTCAAGGTTCACCCATGTTGTAGCATGTATCAGTACTTGATTTCTTTTTATGGCTGAATAATATTCCATGGTGTGGATATTACTGCGTTTCATTGATCATTCACAGTAAATGGCCATTTGGGTTATTTCCGCTTTGGGGCTCTTATGAATAATGCTGCTGTGGCTGGATTTATGTGCAAGTTTTGTATGCAGGTCTAGATTTGTTTTACAAATTAATAGACTATTTTGGAGCTGTTTCTGGTTTACAGAAAAATTAAGCAGAAAGGACAGAGTTCTCATACTTCCTTACCTCTCAACCCAGTTTCCCCTATTATTAACATCTTACAGTAGCGTAATATATTTGTTATAGTTAATGAACCAATTGATACATTATTACTAACTAATGTTCATGCTTTACTTGAGACTTCACTCTTTGTTTTGTACATTATATGATTTTTTTTTTTTTTTTTTGCCGTATGTGGGCCTCACACTGCTGTGGCCTCTCCCGTTGTGGAGCACAGGCTCCGGATGTGCAGGCTCAGTGGCCATGGCTCGCGGGCCCAGCCGCTCCATGGCATGTGGGATCTCCCCGGACCGGGGCATGAACCCGTGTCCCCTGCATCAGCAGGCAGACTCTCAACCACTGAGCCACCAAGGGAAGCCCCATTATATGATTTTTGGCAAATGTGCAATAACCTGTATCCACGATTACAGAACCATACACAGGAATTTCTCTGCCATTAAAATTCCGGGCTTCATCCATCCTTTTCTCCCTCCCCACAACCTCTGGCAACCACTGATCTTTTGATTGTCTCCACACTTGGCCTTTTCCTAAATTTCAAATAGCTGCAATCATATAATATGCATGGAGCCTTTGCAGATTAGCATTGTTTCACTTACCAATATGCATTTAAGCGTCTTCCATGTCTTTTCATGGCTTCATAGCCTTTTCTTTTTATTGCTGAATGTTATTCCTTTGTACGGATATACCATAGTTTGTTCATCCATTCACCTATTGAAAAACATCTTGGTTGATTTCAGGTTTTGGCAATTATGAAAGAAACTGTTATAAACATCCATGTGCAGGTTTTTATGCGGACATAACTTGTCAGTTCCCATGGGTAAATACCAAAGAGCATGATTACTAGATCACTGTATGGTAAAAGTACGTTTATTTTGTAAGAAACTGCCAAGTATCCCGCTAGCCACAAATGAGAATTCCAATTATTCTGCATCATCACCAACTTCGGTATTTCAGTTTTGGGATTTTAGCCATTTAAATAGGTGTGTAGTGGTATCTCATTATCGTTCTAATTCAAAATTCACTGATGACATGGAATGTGTAGCATCTTTTCATATACTTATTTGCCATGTGTCTATTTTCTTTGTTTAACCATAGTAGTTTTGTTGTTTTTTTTAAACCAAGGCCTGCTAACTCTTGTCCTCCTGTGTCTCTTTATATTGTCTTTTTTCTTTCTTTTTTCTTTTTTTTGAACTTTTGATCATTTAGTCTTTTTCCTGGTATGTGCAATTATTTTTATATTAAAATTGGGCTCAATTTAAGTTATTTTAGGAAACTATAAAGATACCTCCACATTCTGCATGTTTTTATCTTTCTCTTGAAAAGATTTACTTTGGCCCATGGCAGACAGTTACTATAGGGACTGGTAACCTTAGTCCATTCTCAGTTTGAGCTCATTAAAAGCCGTTTTACAGTCTGTGTAAAGGTTGGTCTATTTCTGTCTTGTCCTTCCTCTACGGGTGTTGCCCTTTGGGATTACCATGTGAAAGTTTGGATTCTCCCTATTCCCAACTACCCTTGTATTTGTTAGGCTTTAAATGTAATGGTTCCCGCAGCCCTGTGAGACTAAAGATACACTTAGCTTGTCATTCCATTAGTTGTTGCATTTAGCTTGAGCTGTTGCCCTTTGGCTTCTGTGGTTAGAGTCTTTTGAACTCCATGGTTTTTCAGCTCCTAGGCTGTAAGATTTGAATCAGCAAATGCCCAAAGGAGAAAAGCTGCACCAAATGTCAAGATTGCATCTGTGTTTCCCTTCTCTCCACAACTTGGCCCACATGTCTTGGTGTCTCTCTAACATTCAGATGCCAGCGAACAGATGTTTTCTTACTTTATCCAGCTTTTCTAAAATTTCTTTAGACTTCACCTGATCTTATGTTATTATTGAACTATCATCTCAATTACCCCAGGAAGAAAATTTACCATTTTATGTTTTATTTTTTCATTTTCTATATTACCTCAGTTACTGTAGAGACCTTTTACCTGATTGTTCAGTCTAGTTCCTGTGTTACCAGTAAGATGGAGATAAGGTGGAGGCTAAGAAGACTGGGGGGAAATCACTGATGAATGATATGTCTCGTTCTTTTTGTTTTTCCTCTCCTTATTTATTACTCTGGCAGCCTACATCTGCCTTTCTTCATTTGACCCAGTTGCCCAAATAAGAAACCCACTCTGGCAAAGACCTGACTTTACTCTCATCAATGTGTGCATGTTAGTATTAGCTAGATGATGAACACCATGCCAAAGTTCTTTGTGTGAGACTCTTGCAGACTTTTGTTAGCCCTTTAGTTTGCCTCTTGCCAACACTGCTCAGATTGTTGAGGTTTTCTAAGATTCCGTAGGTCAAACCTCTCTACCTGCATACAAGATGAGCCCTTCCCTCTTCTCTGACCTCACTTGTGGGAGGTTAGCCCTCGGTTTTTCTTTTTCCCCATCCAATCATAATTGTTCAAAAAGCCCTCAAAGTATGTCGTCCCTTTCTCTCTTCTCTTTTTTATCAACACTGTTAAATATTAACCATATATTTGCATACCTCTTTCTTACTTACAGTGGAATACTGGTAGGCTCGATCATTAAGTCTGAGCCCCACCAAACTAGGACTTATACAACACTCTCCTCCAGGCCAAAACTTTTGATATCCACTGTTTTTTTTTTTTTTTACAATATCTTATATGTATCTAAACTTGTAATGATTTAGTTAATTCCTGAGTTATGTGACAATAATAAATCAGTCAAATTAGCACTACAGAAGTGAAGCTTAGACGTAGGGACCAGAACCAAGGACCACAAAAACCTGTGAACCAATAAGTTTCACTTGTACTTTATGTTTAACAACTGCTGAGGGTGAATGGGAAGTGAGGGGAAAAGAGTTTAACTTCATATCACAGAAACTTGCACTAAAATGAAGAGGAAAATGACCCAGTTCCTGGTTCAAGTCACTATAATCTGCTTCAATAAATAATAACAGCACACAAGAAAACAAACACTATATGATAGGAACAATGGATAATTAATTACCAGATCAGGGAGGACAGATTACACTTGCTATGGGATTTCATTAAAGAAGGATTCCAAAAAGTACTGGCTTCTTCTGAGAAGACTTCTCAGAACAGGTAGCATTTAAACCGAGTCTTGAACAAGTATATAGAGGGTAGGGAACAGGCACAGTGTCAGGAATGGCACAAAGGCCTTATGGAATAGGGGACAAAACTGGCTGAACACAGGAGTGCTACGTGTTGGGGAATATGGGGGAAGGCTGGCTGAGGTTGGTTAAATGAAACATAATTAGATGGAAGAAAAAGTAGGTGGAAAGACACATGGAAGACTGTGGAAAGCCCCTAAAGATGGAGGTCAGGGGCTTCCCTGGTGGTGCAGTAGTTGAGAGTCCGCCTGCCGATGCAGGGGACACGGGTTTGTGCCCCGCTCCGGGAAGATCCCACATGCCGCGGAGCGGCTGGGCCCGTGAGCCATGGCCACTGAGCCTGCACCTCTGGAGCCTGTGCTCTGCAACAGGAGAGGCCACAACAGTGAGAGGCCCTTGTACCACAAAAAAAAAAAAAAGATGGAGGTCAGCATAATAATATGAAGAACTCAGTGGTACTTTGACACTGTATGAATGTCTAGGTTTAAAAAATCAGGAAAACACAATAAAAGAATAAACTACTGATACAATGATACGTAACCAGAGGTCAGATACCAAAGAATACACACTGTGTCTTTCCATGTACGTCATATATGGTGATAGAGGTCAGCTTAGGTGTTGCCCTGGGAGAGTATGTAACAGAGAACCGTGTAGGGTGTTAGAAATATTTTATAATATCTTGATCTGGTGTTGGATACATGGGTGCATAGAGATGTAAAAATTCAGTTATTAGCAATGCAGTTAAACTACTAGAGATTTTTTTTAATGTATGTGTACATTTAAAAAAAAACTCTAGTAGGTTAATTAGGCTGTCAGTTGTATGAAGTAAATTTTGGTCAAGGTAGCCAAGGCAGTAATGCAGTAATAAGTTATAAATTTGCTCACTGTGCTCTAGAATGTCACAATTGGAATACAATATGTGTAAGAAAAAAGACAAATATTCAATATTGATGGTTGGATGAGGTGAATAAATTAGATCACTCTACTTTCAATTTAAGAACTTGGCCAGTGTTTGGATACCTTTGAACAAAGAAAAAAAGAAATACAATTTTTATTATGCATATGCTATGTATCAATCCCTGACTTATATTTTGACACATATAAACATGGGAAATATTGCACCTTGTAACTGAGACAATGAAGATGAGTGAGGTAGCTGGTTTTAACACTACAGGCTGAGAAAACCATCAGCTCATAATCGTAAGAAGTCTTAAGTCCGAGGAAAAGAATCAAGAGGAAATAGTGGTAAGTGCCAGGAGCTTCTGGAAACTACATCAGAGATGAAGACCCCAGGATTGTTGAGCTTTCTAAGAGTCCTAATGACTCAGGTAAAAACAGAAGGCTTAAAACTGAATCCTGGGGATATATGTATGCATATAGCTGATTCACTTTATTATACAGCAGAAACTAACACAACACTGTAAAGCAATTATACTCCAATAAAGATGTAAAAAAAAAAAACCTGACTCCTGCAAAGTAACAATTGTTAGGACAAACAGTAAAGAATTATAAGAAAAATAATCACATGCCTGTCCCAACAGAGAAATATCCAAAGCTCCATCTCACCATTTCTCCGATTGGCCTTTCACAAAATACAGTCCCATCAGCTGAATATAGGTTTGTCAAGTAACTGTGAGTAAGACTGAATTAAACAAAAATAAATCAATTCCTTCCTCCAAAACTCTTCAGAGTATGTAATGTAACAAAGTGAAACGTGAATTTCATGTCGGGATGTAGAGTACAGCTCTTCCCAAATGCTTCTGTCTTGTAACTACATTAACATCATCTAAAACCAGTGTTCTGCAGGACAGAGATTGTGAAACACTGCTCTCATCATGTAAGATATCAAGTCCTTCTGAAAATCCATTCTTCCTTCTGCCCTTTCTCGTGTTGTCCCTGTCACCTGGAATGTCTGTCCTAAGCTCCACCTGCCAAAACCCTACCCATTTTTAGGATCCAAGAGATAATAAAAGGCTTACATTACTGAAAGGCAGAGAAAGAAATCCCTTCCTAGGGATCTACGTTTCCTTCCTAGGGAAAAGAAAAATTGTAAAGTATACCACAGTGACCTTAAGTCTATGAATGTAACTATGTTGTGTTACTTTGAGTTCTGCAAAAGTCAATGTGTTACAATATACATGGATATGAATGTTTGATTTCTTACAAGTAGAACTTGCTGATAACTTTCATCATGAGCGAGGTTAATGATTAAGGGAGCCATTGTATTTGGCTCAGCCCTTATAACTAGGGAATATTAAAATTGGAAAGGTCCCTAGATATTAGCAAATCTATCCACCTCATATTCTAAGTAAGGAAACTGAGACCTTCATAGATTGGATATTTATATTAACAAAGGAAAAGGATATGATTGGCAGAACTACCTTTTAGATTAAGAATTTTGAGATTTTTATAGACTACTAGGACATTATGTCCACTGATATTGAGACAATGTGTTTCTTAGTCATCATTTTCTATTGCACTGACCAAGCGTGGTGGCAGTCAGTAGTTGTACAAAGGGAAAAAGAAAACTTTAGGAACTCCCAATTAATATACGCAGGGAAATTCATCATTCATGTTATTTAAGCTAACTGGATGCAGTTTATCAGCTACATTGAGGAATGCTGAAGTGAAGTGTCTATCCAACTAACATGTTAGTTTGTGTCATGACCTCCCTGTTGTTCAAGTGAGTTAACGGTTAGCACTCAACTAGGCACTTAAGAGTCCATTATAAATCTGGACTAAACTTTTATTTGTGGCATCTTTATTCTTCTTTGGTGCCCTTAGGCAGAATTAGCCCTCTTATGTTTTGATAAATTCAAGTATTAAATAGGGGTAAGGTTTCACAAGTTCTTTGGCCTAAACATGGGGGTAAGGGAGACCAATGAGCTGGAGTACTTCTAGATTTAAGAATGGTCAGATTGAGGAAGAAGAGTCTTATGCCAGAGGTGAAAGAAGACTGATTATAATTACCTATTTTTAAAAATTCCAACCCTTTTCAATGTTCTAAAGTGATCAGGAAGTACATGGGTATGCTAGGAAGTAAGGGAGTCAAGCAACAATATTCTCTAAGAGTTTGTGGATGGCAATGAAGAGGAAAGGAAGATAGAGACAATCCTAGAAAAGGTTTTGGTTGGCCATAATAATGAAGTCAGAAGGAGAAGAAGAAGAAGAAGAATGACACACGCAATGGGAAAGAGAAAGCAAGAATAGAGAAGCAAAAGGGAGAGTAGAAAAATGAGACAAATTTGGGGAAGGAAATGAGGAAGAAAACTGGGTGAAAGAAGGAAGCACTGATGGTAGACCACTTGACACTCAAACATTAACACGATGCACATTTAAGGTGTGTCATCCATGGCCATGGTCATTACCCTCAAATAGTTTACAGTACGTGTTTCAGAGACATTTATAAATTGAAAATGCCATTAAAATAAATGCCAGGCTATAAGTATTCATGGAATAAAAAGTCCCCCGTCAAAGAGCCTTCTGAGACATCGGAAAAAAAGGAAAAACCTAAAAAGCATAAGACTCTTCCTATTTTCATTTCCAATGATACATCCTAATCTTGATGATCAATCAGTGATTTAAATATCAACTATAAACACAGTATTTTATGAGCTGCTATGCAGTATACTATACTAGAGCAATAGAACAGAGAGGACCTCAAACTCTCTGTTCCCTCAAATTGAAAGGCACGCTTCCTGACCCCTCCAGACCACTACTGGACACAGGGAACACACACTAATGTTTCAGGACCCCAACCAGCAGTCACCTGCTTTGTGATTACTTCCATGACACACCCTCACCAACACCACTGACTTTCCTGCTCCTACAGGACATGACATATATTTCCTATTTTAACACATACCACAATGCATTATGATTGCAGGTAGATGTTCTAACAACTTGGAAGAGGATTATGACTTTTTTTTCTCTTTACATCTCGTTATTTCCCTACTCATAATATTTCTTGAAGAGAAACCATAAAAATATAAACAAACACAAAAAACAGATAATATACAAAACGTGTGCTTTGCACCTTAACACAAACTTAAGTAAAATTAGTTCTGACAGTATCCGGCATGACAAACTTCCATGGTACAAATGAGAATGGACCAAGGTTTGAGCAGGTACAGGAGACAATCCAGGCATGAACAACACCAAGGAAAGGTAGACAGGAAGTAACATGGTGTGTAGGAAATCACGAGGCCAGTCTGATGGGAAGAGACTTAAACAAGACTGAAACTCACTTTCTAAACCTCCATCTCCAACTGGACAATTCGCAAGACACAGATGCACCAAAGTGGCCCAATATTCAATCTCTTTAATGACGATTTAAACTGAGGAACAGTTTAAAATTTTATGGCTTTACTTTGCCCAAAAGCAACTATCAAATGTTGGCAGGACACAATGAAGGCTTACCTTTGTTAACATAGTTAAGTCTCTCTCTCTCACAACTAGCCCACGTGGATCCACGTTCCTTAGCACACCTGACGCACTTACACAGCATTGATGAGCTTTACACAACTGGAAGGTCACATCTTTATTTCTTATTGCAGGAACACAACATCTGGAAACTTTATTTCTATCGGAAGCTAAAGCAAAATTATTGTAAAATGAGTCATTTAAACCATACATTTTATCACCGTGAAAAATGCATCTGCTTTGTGCTAAGGATTGGAAATGACTCCTGTCCTTAAAGCCTCATTAAGGACGAAGGTCTATAAACTCAAAATTTCAATCACATGAGATAAAGAAACATAACCTTTAAGAACAGAAGTGCCTATGGAGGCCAAATGTTATATCTAAGTGACGGCTTCATGATAACCCTGAAGTATAGCCTAGAAAGATGAGGCTATGCAGAGTTGGAGTAGGAGGTGCATTAACTGCAGAGGAAACATCTGTGAAAAGACACTCGAGCCTGACACCTGCTGGGCACTGTAAATACTGCAGGTGGGGATGACTAAAGACCAGGAGTCCAAGTGTGAGAAGAGACAGAAATAAAAATAGACATGTTGGCCCAAGCAAGCCTGTGAGAGAGCATGGCTTGTATCCCACAGGTGATGAGGGCTGGGGCTACAACTGGCTGAGTAAGGGTGCCTCCGCTGATTAGAAAAAGGCGCCCCGCTGCTGAAGGACCAATTAGATAAAGGGAGTGATCACAAAAAGCTCCCCTTCCTCAGGGCCAAAGAGCCCCAGGAGGCTTGGCAAAGCATAGTTCAGATTATAGGCCTCTGTGCAGAGCACATGCTGGGCGGCTAGTATGCACTAACTCTGTGTGGGCAAGCCATTAGCAGCATTATTTTAGGCATATCTTGTCATGTTAGAAGATCACTCAACCCGAGGTGGCAGATGAACTTAGAGGAACTGAGACCAGGGACGGCAAAACCACCCAGGAGTTTCTACCATAGTCGGGGCAAAATGTAATGTGGATGAAGAAGCAAATTTAGGAGGAGGCCAAAATTTACAAGCTAGACCTACTGGATGAAAGTCATAAAGAAAGTTCAGTGAAGGAATTCTGAAGAGAATGGGCTCTGCATTTTTCTTACAATCAATGTAAAACATTAGGCAAAATTAAGTACAGTTGCTTTTAAGGTCCCTTCCAGCTCTAATTTCTTTTGATTTCTAACTTATTACTCTGGTTAATTAAAGTCCCTTCAGAGGTACAGAACAGTTCCTACACCTGAATGGGATGCAAAGAATAATCTGACTTCTCTTCACCAGGGTATGAGTTGAACTGTCCTTGCAGAAGAGGTAACACATGGTGAGAACCCCAGATCCTAGAAAAGGGCCAGGCACACGATAAGTATTCAGCTTTTTGAAACAAATGAACAATCATTTCCTCTCCTACATCTTCACACCCTTTCTCTGCTGGCTGCTTTCTTTCAGCTTATAAACTTCCTCAATATACCCACTTAAAAAGCCCTCAGACCTATGATTCTTTGGATCTTCTTGTGGGTAACCTAAGTCTCTCCCATGCCTTCAAATACTTCTCCTCCCCAAAAGCCCAGATCTGAACCTTGGGCCCAGACCTGTCTACCAGGCACCTCTAAAGCACTGAAGATAAAGTAAGATCCTCTCCCCACCCCCAATACCTTCCTACTGTGCTCTGTATCTCACAAAAAGATGCAGCTATAAACTGTCACCCACGCTTGCTGCCCTCCCTTTTCTAACTGGTCACCAGGCCCCACCCATGCTCTCTCAGATCTGCAAAATCCAGTCCAACCTTTTATAACTTAAGTGGGAACCTTAGATTACAATTCACCTGCACCCAATCAAGTGCCTTGCACATGGAGGTCCGAGTGAGTCTCTAAACCAGAAGTCCATCTCATTGTTCTTTAGGGTTTCCCACAGCCTTCAGGATAAGCATCTAAACTTGTGACAGGACAAACAAGGCCCTCTACTCTTGGGCACCAGTAAGTGTCCAGTATCAACTCTCATTTCTTTCCCAAACCCTGAGTTCCAGCCCTGTGCCTTAGTTTTGCCATATTTTCTTATATTTCTCAAACTTTGACACACACTGCTCCCTCCTGCCACCCCAGGAGCTTCTACATATCCTTAGAAAGGATGGCACCTCCTCCAAGAAGCCTACCCTAAACTTTCCCTTCCAAGATTCTGTGCTCTGCAAAGGGGAAAGGTGGGGGGGAGGGATCCATTAGGAGTTTGGGATTAACATATACACACGACTCTATATGAAATAGATAATCAACAAGGACCTACTGCATAGCACAGGGAACTCTACTCCATATCCTGTAACAAACTGTACGGGAAAAGAACCTGAAAAAGAATGGATACATGAATAACTAAATCACTTTGCTGTACACCTGAAACTAACACAATATTGTACATCAACTAACCTCCAATATAAAATAATAATTAAATTAAAAAAAAAGATTCTGTGCTCTGTAGCACCAGAACTCACTTCTTCCAGAGCACTGACTACTGTGCTTGTGTTTACCTGCTGCCCAGTAGAAGGGGAGATTACCTGGGGCAGAAACATCATCTCCAGCAGCCCTTGGTTCTGACAACTCATTCAAGTGCCAGGCTACTTTACACACATAACCTGCTTAATTAATTCTAAAAACCCACAGAAAGAGTGGTTTTTAATGTCATTTTACAAGTGTGGGGATTGCAGTTCAAAAGTAACCTGCCCAGGACACAGACAGCGTAAGCCCTGGAATTCAAACCCTAAGCTGCCTTCACACCAGTGCTCTTTGCACTATATGATACGACTACTGAAAAACAGATTTTTTTTCCTGAACCCTGTTTTACTGGAAAGGAAATGAAGCTGGGATATATCCATTTCCTAATCGCTTTGGCATGAACCAGGCAAAGTCGTTCAACAGACCAGGTAACATCTGTGGAACAATTAACGATACTCCAAACTGTCCTAAGTGTTCTACATTGTAGGGTCTACAAACATTAACACAGTGTGACCTTGTAACCTCCAGAGAGAGTGAGTCCTGTTCAGCCCATGCTACAGATGAGAACACTGAGACCTAGAAGCCTTAAGGCACTCGGCCGGGGTCACCAAGCCGGCAGGAGTCCTAGGCCGCATGCCCCATCTAGCGCACACACACCCGGGCACTGGGCACCGGTTCTAGTGCCCACCCTCCACCTTGCACCATCTAAAACCCCGCTTTGCAGCGCCCACATGATAGCCCCTGGAAGCGGGAAGTACAAAGCCGTCTCAAACAGATGAACCAGTTTGAAGGGCAGAAGTTGAGACACAGATGTAGAGAACAAATGTATGGAAACCAAGGGAGGAAAGCCGCAGGGCGGTGGGGATGGTGCTGTGCTGAGCTGGGCGAGTCAGATTGACATGTATACACTGATGTGTATAAAATTGATGACTAATAAGAACATGCTGTATAAAAAATAAGCTAAATTCAAAAATCAAAAAAAAGAAGAATACTGTCTACTGTCCTCCACGCCCCCTGGAACACTCACTGTAAATATCCAGGAGGTGCTTGCAGAATGAATGAATCAATGAACAAACAAGCTCACTCATTTCAAACGTGCAGTCACATGCGTAATCTGACCTTCTGAGAAGTTAAGCTTCTGGAAGGAGCCCATTTTCTTAATGTATTCAGCATCGAGTCATCACAAAACATGAACTCTTATAAAGTACTGCCCCCTCACTTCCCATGAGAGAGCAAAATTCCTCAGCAGGGAAATGGGAGGGTAGCAGACATTACCCGCAAACTTTAGGAAGGCTGCGGCTCGCTGAGCACTTCACTAGGGCCCCTGACCGCCTGCCTGGTAGTAAGACAGACACACCAGGAACGGCTGCTGACCAGCAGAAAGAGCGCCCGGCCACGCAGGCAGCACACCCCGCACCCTGCCAAGCGAGGCCTGGCCAGCAAAGGAAAGACGCTCTCCACTTCAGAACCGCCCACCACTAGAAAGCCAGGTCCTGCCAGGGCCTGGACACACGAGGCCTTCCTTACAAGGGTTACAAATCTGTGGCCTTGCTCTGCCTCGAATAAAAGACAGTGACGGGGACAACGTGACCATCTCCAGATGAACTTCCAACTTCGTTTCAAGTGCCTGGGTGCTGGGTCACAGTGGATTTCTCAACTCTTGCAATATTCAAAAATATCCATTTCTAAGATGCAGCAGGGTTCTTAAACATACACTTAGCACAGACCCAGTCCCACTCCTGAGTATTTTCTCAAGTGAGGTAAAAACCCAAGTTCACATGGGAACCTGCCCTGGGATGTTTACAGCAGCTTTATTCCTGATCCCCTCAAAAGTGGAAACATCCCACAAGTCCTGCCACCTGCAGACGAATGAACAAACGGAAAATGGAATACAACACAGCCAGAAAAAGGAGTGGCTTCTCATACCCGCAACAGCAGGGATGACGGACTTCCCTGGTGGTCCAGTGGCTAAGACTCCACGCACCCAATGAAGGAGGCCAGGGGTCCATCCCTGCTCAGGGAACTAAATCCCCCATGCCGCAACTAAAACATACTGCACGCGGCAATGAAGATCACATGTGCCACAACTAAGACCCAGCACAGCCAATTAAATACCTAACTAAATAAATATTTAAAACAACAACAACAAAAAGACAAACCCGGGAGGAATCTCAATAGGTTTTGCTGAGCCAAAGCAGCCAGAATCAAAAAGCTACATGCTGTTGTTCCGCTTATCTGACTTTCTGGAAAAGCCAAAACCTTAGGGACAGAGAGCAGATTAGTGGCCAAGAGGCTAGAGGCACCCTGGCGCCAAAGGGCAGCAAATGGGATGACAGGATTGCTCTGCCGCCTGATGGCGATCAAAACTCCTACAACTGTGCACTACAAGTGAACTATGCTTCACGGCTACTAAGGACACACAAATTATTACATTTTGAAAAATGCGCCGGCCAGCCATCCCGTGCATGACAAGTGCAGTAAGAGGGGCGGGGAGGCGAGGAAAGTGGTTCAGCTGGAGTTCTGAAGGTTCTCCCCACTTTCAGTTTCCCTCCCATGGCATGTCTCCCCGCCCGGCCCACTGCTGCTCAGGCCGCCCACCCAGGACACCCAGAGTTACCCAACCAGAAAAGCCTGAGCCCAGGCTCAGCCACGCCTCCAGGCACAGGAAGGGCAAAAATAGAAAGCGCCAGTGCGCAGTGGAGGGCTGGAAACCCTCGGACCTCAGATAACTGCAGAGAACCGGGCCTCGGAGTCAACATTGGCTCCCAGGCGGTCCCAGCGTCCCAACCCCGACCCCGGTCGCAACACAGTTTCCACAAAACTGATACACACGGAGCCCGCGCGAGGGGCGGGTTGCGTGGGCTTCCCCGCCGGGTCGCCTGGAGGCCGGTCCCCCGCAAGCTGAGCGCACGAAAGGGCGCCCCAAAGGCGCCGGCCCAAGGCGCCCACGCTTTCCCTCCGGAAGGTGGGCTGCGGGGCCCAAGCGTAAACCCTGAGACAAGGTACACGCGCACCACGCCGCCACAGGGGACGAGAGGCCGGGCGCCCACCTGGCCAGACACCCTGCATTTCTGGAATCACCAGACTTCTGTGTAAATTTCCCTTTGGCGTGTCATTTTCCAAAGGCCACTCAAGATCAGGGGATGGAACGCCTCCTCTCCAAGTGTCCTGCCAGCCCACCCACTCAAGATCAGAGGGACAAAATGCCTAACTAAAACAAAACAAAACAGAAACACAAAAAAACTGGAGAGAGGGAGGAAGGGTGCCCTCAAAAATAAAAAAAACCTAAGCACGTTGACAGCGCTAAGAATAAACTACCAGGAAACAGAATCCCTACATGTCAGATCTTAAAGTACAGAAGGGCAAGCCCGCCGGCAGTCCAGGCACGGGGGGACCGGAGTCCCCAGCCCTGCAGAGCCAACCGCAGACCGGCTCGGGCGCCCCTCGGAAGCGCGGGGTCCCCGCGGCCGAGTCTGCGGCCCCGGCCGGCGCCGGCTCCCCTCTGCCCACCCTGCGCGCGGGGGCTGGAAACGGCCGCGGAGAACCACGGTGGGGGGGAAGGGGGGCTCCAAAGAAGGTCTGGCGACTCGAGTCGCTCCGTTTCTCGGTGGGCTCAGCGCGCGCCGTGGGGGAAGAGGGGCGGGGGTCCGGGAGGAGGGGACGGGCGGCACTTACGTAGACCTGCAGCAGCCACAGGCAGACGGTGGGCTCGGCCCCCACGAGCGACTCCAGCCTCAGCTCCAGCTTCTCCCCCATGTCTTCGCGCGCGGCCCCCACACCGTGCTAGTCTGGCGGTTGGGGGAGGGGCGCGGCGCCGCCGGCGGGGGCGGGGCAAACGGGCAGCCGGGCGGCTGAGGGGAGGGGCCCTGGCCTGGGCCTCAGCCGCCGCCGGCGCTGCGCTCCCGTCCGGCCCCCGGCTCCCTCTTTGTGGTCACAGGCCCGGGGCCTCCAGCGCTGCTGCGAACTCGGGCCGGCGTGAGGCGAGCACAGTGAGCCAGTGGCCGGGGCGAACCACTCATGGCGCGCGCGGCCCACCCCGTGAACTCGCCCGCTCTCACGACGCACGCACGCACGCACGCACGCACGCACGTCTTCGGCTGCCCCCGGCCACCCCCACCGGCCCGAAGTGGGGACCCAAGGAGAGCCCTCACGGCCTGGGATGGCGGGTTCGACTCCCGCCCTTGACGTACCGTGACACACACACACCCCCTCCCCCCCAATAAGAAGACTATAATTCCTCATTAAATATGACAGCCGAATCCCTGCTTCTGTTCACAAAAATGCCGTGTATTTAGCCTATGCTAGGCACCAGACCGCGGACGCTCAGTACTGGCAAAAAAGGAAATGCCCTGCCCTCATGGCACTGCCATTTTAATTGGAATAGTAGTGACGATGGTCAAGGGAGAAAATAAAGTGTCATCATCGCCATCCCCATCGGGGATGGTTAATCTCAAGGGCGCACTGCGTGGGGCCCCGGCAACCACAAACATTATTCCAGATGTGGCCAGGAAGGTATTTTTCAGAAGAGATTAACACTGAAATTGGTCCATTTTGCGTAAAGGAGAGTGTCAATGCCGCGGCGTAGGTGGGCCTCGTCCATCAGTTGAAGGACTGGAGAGAAAAATGAGGTTCCCTAGAAAGAGGGAACTGTTCCTCCAATGGCCTTGGGACATCAGCTCTTCCCTGTGTCTCCAGCCCAGAGTCCTGCCCTGACTTGCCTGCCTCATGGTCACGAGTCAACTCCTTAAAGCAAAACTATATATGTAAAAATACTGAATATATACAAGCCTATTAATTTGTATATGTGTGTATACATATTATATATGTATACACATGTTTATATGTGCGTGCGTTTGTAGTATATGTGTAAGTACTATATACAGTATACATACAAGCCTATATGTGTGTGTATATATTGTATGCATGTATGTATGTGTATATATATAGTATACATATTATAAATGTGAACATGCTGTATATATACACACACCCATATATTGATATATGGGTGTGTGCACATATACAGTATATGTACACTGTATGTATGTATGTATACAGTGTATATTTATATATAGGTGTGTATTTATGTTGTATACCTGAATGTGTATATGTTGTATAGGTATTATATGTATATATGTATATACTATATATAGACACACTTGTGTATGTATTTATATGTGTATTTACATGCACATATTTACATATAGGTGTGTATGTGTGTGTATACGTTGTGTATATGTATGTGTATATATCTTATATATATGATATATGTATACATACGATGAATTTATATATACAGTACATATATATTTTTATGCTACATGCTTTTCTATGTAGGTGTATATGTGTGTCTATATGTACGTGTATGTATTGCATATATAATATATGTATGCATACTATCTATATACACACCTAAATATCTTTGTATGTGTGTATATATGTATTATATGTACCTATTGCATGTTACATGTATGTGTACATACTGTATATATATAAACTATGCATTTTATGTGTGTATGTATAGTGTATATGTATGTGTATTGTATATGTGTATATGTGTGTATACATACTGTATATATAAACGGTGCATTTTATATGTGTGTATATATGTGTGTGTGTTGTATATACCCTATGTGTATATGTCTGTATGCATACTGCATATATACACAGCTGCATATTTTTGTATGCATGTACATATGTATGTGTGTGTGTATATATACACACATAAACCCTATGGATTCTGTTTGTCTGGAGAACCCTCACTGATACGGACACTTATGACAATTGAGCACCTGACCTTTGCCAGCCAGGGAGCCAAACACTTGTCTTTTCGGTGTCTGCCTTAAGTGTCACAAGTCCCGGGAGGGAAGGTGATGCCGCTCCTACCAGTTGAGGTGCCTCAGGGTCAGAGACGTGCACAGCGCGGGGGGCTGGAGCCTGGTGGAGCTCAGGTGGAGTTCTAGCAGCAGTACAGCCTAGCAGTCCCACTTCCCCGGGTGCTTCTCACAAAGACGCCGAGGGAGAGACTGGGTCTGAAGGAGGGGATGAGGAAGCTTCCGTGGGTCCGCAAGCCCACAAGTCAGCAAGGCTGACTCGTCAAGGGTGTTAGAGGTCAGGACTGTGGTTACCCTGGGGGTGGGGTTACACAGAGCCATTCCCATTCTGAAAAAGTATCCATTCTGCTCTTGTTTGTATGTTTACCCCCCTCCCCCAAATCTTTTACAAACAGATTCTCTTGGCTGCTGGGAGCACACACGGGGAAGTTGTGTGTGAGAGGGTGCAGTCCAGGGGACAGGGAGGATAAGACCCCCACCCTTAGGGCCAGGAGTGGCTCAGTTTTGTGAGCTAAGGATGGCCCGCGAAGTCCCAGAGAGAAGGGTCCCTACTCCGTCCCTGCTCCGTGCACCCCATTCCCAGCCTGAGAAGCCTAGAGCCACCCACACACACACACACCAGGGAGGAGAGCCAGTCACCCTGGCTCACAGGCTGCGGCTCCAAGACTCCTGGCACTAGGAGCTCAGCTTTCATGCCCTAGGACAGGGCCAGAGCTGTTGTCTCCGGAAACCCTCTGTCTCTCGCCCGCGCTCCCTCCCTCCCTCCTCTGCTTCTTCCCCTCCCGCTCCAGCTGGCCTGCCCTCCACCCTGCATTTCTACACAGGATGGCTCACAGACAGCTGCTCCCTGTGTCCACCCACCACCATTCGATGGATGTCAAAGCAAGCCCTGGGGACTTCCCTGGAGGTCCAGCGATTAAGACTCCGAATTTCCACTGCAGGGGGCGCAGTTTCGATCCCTGGTCAGGGAAATAAAATCCCACATGCCGCACGGCACGGCCAAAAAAATAAATGAATAAAAAATAAAGTGATAGTGATGAAACAGCCCTAGTGGTGCTAGGATGGGACATACAGCTCTATGGTATAGAATAAAGGTCCAGAAAGAGATATATGAGAACTTGATATGACAGAAAGTGGGGAAATTAAGGAGCTTTCAATAAATGGTGTTAGGACAATTGCATATCCATGTGGGAAAAAGTAAATTAGGAAAAAAAATGCAATCCCTGGTCAGGTGTGACCTTGGGCCCAGGGCCATTGGCACACTTTGTCGTGTGGGATGTTCTTCCTTAGACTCCTCCCTCCCTCCTGTGCCACTTTCCCCGCCACGTAAAAAACTCTGCCTGGTCAATAAGACCCTAGAGGTCCTTGGCCATTGTTATTTCAGTTGGAATTGTTACTGTGTTTACATAGGGTGACCAACACCCGCCCCCAGTTTGCCCAGGACCGCTCAGGTTTGAGCGCTGGAACTGTGGGGAAACCCTCATTCCCGGGGAACCCCAGAAGGCTGGTCAGCCTATTTAGGACGGATCTCTCACTTGATCTCCCAACCCCCGAGAGCCAGAAAGGTAATCTCCCACCTCATTCCATTGTAACCTTCATTCATTCATCCACCCATCCCTTTATTCAACTCCTTTATTCAGCAAGTATTTATGAAGCATCTACTACACATCAGACACTCTTCTAGGTGCTGGGGACAGTAAACTGAGAAGGTGTGATTTATTACATAGGGATGATGTCTCGGAGACAGGGCAGGGGGGCTGGGAAAGGGAAGGGGCAGTTCTAAATGCAGGCTCTGACGGGATTGGGGCAGACCTTGCCCTGGGACAGGCTGGTTGCTTCAACACAGCTGTCCTCACCCAGGGCCATCCTGCCCCCGCCTCACCCAGTTCTTTGGTCATGTCTGGGGAAAATCTGTGGTGGTCACAACTGGGTGGGAGGGGCCCCTGGAATCAAATGGGTGGGGCCAGGGATGCTGCTGAACCCCACACAGTGCCCAGGAGGGGCCCCCAGCAGAGGATGACCCACCCCAAATAACCCCAGTGCCGTGGGGGAGACCCTGCACTGATATTATTCAGACCCGCTGGTGCCCCTAGATTCCTGCACAAGCAGGGACTCTAACTGGGTCATCTCAGTATCATGAGGCGACCTAGAGTGGGGCAGCCAGGAGGGCTGAGTATCGGGGGTGAAATGACAAATCTCTGTGCCCACTCTCCCCGCCGCACCCCAGGGTCGATGGCCTCTATCTCCTCCCTGTGCAGGTAGCTTTTCCCTGAGCCATTTCTTCTTGTCAAGGTCCCTGTCGCAGGTTGGGTTCCCCGAAGATGACGCTGAGAGCAAGGATTGGAGTGCAGGTGGTTGATGTGAGACGTGCAGACAACAGATACAGCTGCCATAGGGTCACGCAATTCCACTCCTGGGCATAGATCCGGAGAAAACTCTAATTCAAAAATATACGTACACCCCTGGGATTTCCCTGGTGGTCCAGTGGTTAAGACTCCATGCTTCCAGTGCAGGGAGCATGGGTTCCATCTCTGGCCAGGGAACTAAGATCCCACATGCCGTGGGACAAAAAAAAAAAAAAAAAGAAAGAGAGAGAAAGAAAGAAAAAGAAAGAAAGAAAGAAAGGATACATGCACCCTAATGTTCATTGCAGCACTATTTACAATAGCCAAGAGGTGGAAGCTACCTAAATGTTCACTGACGGATGAATGGATAAAGAATTTATGGTACATATATTCAATGGAATATTATACAGCCATAAAAAGAATGAAATAATGCTATTTGCAGCAACGTCGTGGATGGACCTAGAGATCATAATACTAAGCACTGTGAAGTGCCTGGGGCAGCCACTCAGAGCAAAGCGGCCACCAACCCTGCTGCAGCTGCCCGAACAGAGAGTGGAGGGCGAGGGAAAAATATGTTGGCTTCTTCCATCCCCCTGCCCTCCAACCTCTGGCCAATGTTTTCCACTGTCTGAACCTACCTGGAAAAGAGTTGGTGAGGAAATCTGGGCGATGGGGTTTGCAGGATCAGCCCTGTGACGCAGAGCAGAGCAGTGGAAAGACAGGGAGCCGGTCTGAGGCAAACAGGCCAATGGCAGCGCAGTACCCACTTCTCCCTACCTCTCCTGTGCCACTGAGTGGAACCATCTTCATGTGCGACCTTTCTCTTCCCTCATCTCCCACATCTACCCATCCATCCTCTCAGGAGCTCATCCATTCCTCTCTCTTCCTCACTGCCTCCGCCATCACTCACTATCGTTACTGCAGCAAGCATCGCTCGGCCTTCTCCTGTCTCCAGACTCCCTCTTCTAATCAGTCACTACACTCCAGCCAGAAGGATCTTTCTCAAATGCCTATCTTACATCACTCTGCTGCTTCGAGTCCTACAATGGCTGGCCCATTGTGCTTAGGATCCAGTCCACATTCCATGGCAGGACTTCATCACGTCTCCAGTCTCCCCTCCCCTGACATATGCTTCCATCCTCCACACTCCCACATCCTGAACCTCAGGCCCCTGAATTTCCTGGGGCGGCTCTCAAGTCAGGGCCTTCACACGTGCTATTTGCTGTCTTCACAGAGCCCTCCCCTATCCTGCACCTCTTCTGACTTAAGCCCTCTCATGTTGGCCTCAATGGCAGTACTTCTAGGAAGACGTCCCTTGTCCTCCTCACCTGTGTTCCCTTGCACCCAAGGCTTTCCCCGGTGGTAGGGGTATCAGATTTAACAAATAAACCATGCAAGTTTAACCGGGTGTCCTGTATTTTATCTGCAACCCTACCTGATAGGCACTTGTTCCAGAGTATGACAATTGCATGTTGACATTTTAATTTCCCTACTAGGCTCCAAATCGCTTAAGGATAATGATCTTGTCAATACGATTCCCCATTTTGCTAACTAACTAGGTAAGTTTGGATGAATGGATCAGTGAGTTGTGGATGGGAGTTTTTACTTGAAATCGTATAGAACTAGACTTCAGCCCTAAACAGGAGAGATGCTTAAGAGACTCAAGGGAGGCTAATGACAATTACTCACCCAAGTGGAGGCTCCTAGGTTAGTTCTGGGCCAGCCTCTCAGGGTGTAAGAGAAGAACTTGGAGGTGGAAACTGTACACTAAAGGGAAATGACCAGAAGGTATGACTGGCAATGATTATGTAAAGCTTTCAGGCTGCACAAAGCTAACAGACTAACTTCAGCTGGTTTGGGGATTGATCTGGCTCAGTTCTGAGTCCTGCACACAGCTGGAAAGTTTATGCTCCTGCTGCTGGGGTTAAAACAGTGGAAAAGGCCAGAAGGGTGATGCCAAGGATCATCGTACTCTCTTGACCTTGCGATGGTTTTCTAATAGAAAGCTGAAATCTTGCTATTTTCAGACCCGGTACCCAAGGGCAAGTACGTCACAAATATGAAAAAAGTGAGAAAGGTTGAAGAAAGGCAAATTAGAGCCCACTATCTAAAGAGGCAGCCTCTACTGGCTGCAGACAAACCTCCATGCTGCAATGCAGGCCCAAATTTTCTCCCCCTTCAAGAAAAGACAGGAATCAAGATGTTAATGCTTCATCTCATGATTTTTTTTAACATGCCCATTAAGTCAATAAGTATTAAATGGTTCAAAAAGAACACAACTATAAGTTGATTAGTCCGTGCGGGCTTCCAACACTTTACGTGGAATCAACATGTGTCTCCAGGCTGAGATTCCCCTCAACTTGCAAACCTCAGGCAGATGCTGATTCAAATCCCAGAAGCCTCTAGTTGAAAATCAATGTCTGAGATGCTCTGCGGAATCTAGGGAAACATTTCCTGATTTGCTCTGGGGCGAAATCTTCTATCAGTATCAATCAGGCATGAATGTAGATAATTTTCCCACGCTATCAATATAGTCATCTATATGTTTAGTCAACATTTATTGACTATCGCATGGGGAGGTTTGGTGGTCAGTAAACAGTGGAAAGCGGCCCAAAAAAAAGGGGGTACACTCAGGCTTGAAATCCACCAGGTACACGCCTCTGCTGCCATACCATTTATTTATATTCTTATCTACTACTTCCATCCTAGTTGGTTAACAGTCTCTGCCCCAGCCCTAGCCCTGTGGGCCTCAGACCCCAGCAGTGGGCCACTCATCTGTGGCCACCTACGGCAAGGTGGTGCTTTCCTGGAGTCATCCTCCTTTGGCCACTTGTAATTTGGCCCTCTTTAGGGTACCATACTAGTTGTTCAATATTTTGAGCATCACACACCAACTCTCCAAAGAGAAAGTCAAGTGATAAAGGTTCCCCCAAATGCTCACGTGGCTTTTGTCTCTCCCTAACCTCTTTTCTTGATTAACTCCTGCGCAACCATTCAGATCTCAACTCAAATGTCACTTCCCATTTCGCCGTCTGGACTGTGTCTCCCTGACATTTATTCTCGCAGCTCTGTTCTTTCACTTCATATCTTGTATCCATGTGCTTATTTGTCTGCCTCCCTGATGAAGCTGTAAACTCCATAAGGGCAAGAAAAAGCAGAACTTATTTGGCAAACTGCACAGGCTTCTATATGGTTTACGTGGGATTGGCCACCTACCCAGCTCCAAAGATGGGTCCTGTTGTATTCCAGCCAGTTAGCATGTCCCTTCCTCCAGGTCCTACTCATTGGCACAGGAACGAGAACCTGATCTAAGGCAGCCCAAGCAGAGTGAGGCTGGACACTCTGGCGAGGAAAGCAGAGCTACAGACCCGTTCTGAAGAGGCAATGTCACCAATGTGGTTATCATGAAGCATGACACGAAGGAGGACAAAGACGCAGAGTCCCAGAAAGGTGGCTCCAAAGGATACACAACATGGGCCTCTCGAGTAAACCAGATCTGGGCTGGCCCTTGTGTTTGGACTGTTCAGTTACATCAACCAATAATTTTTTTCTTCTCTTTTTTTTTTTTTTTTTTTTGCTTTAGCCAGTTGGGACCAAGGTTTCTATGTATTGTGACCAACAAAATCCTAACTGATATATCTTGTCCCTGTATCCACAAGAACCTTGCTCATGGAAGACACCATATCTTGAACAATATGCCATTGGGAGAACTGGAGATGGCTTAATGGGGGAGGTGACTGGGTAACATCAGCTGGAGCCTTAATTTGAACATAGTTCTTTAGAAAATATGTTAGACTGCGCAAGATTTAAATTCATCAGAAATTCAGGAGTGTTTTCCCCGGTGTGTTTTACAGCAGAATTGTTCCTACCTGCGGTTATTAACCTGCTCACCTGTCATTTCCTAAGAACTCCTAAAGATTTCTGCTTCAGATCCTGGACTTTCAACCTACAGAACCTATGGTTTTAAATTGGGGGAAGGGAACAGGAAAGAATGATTCAGCCTCTAGCCGCTTTTTACTCTGCTGGATAAGATCATTAATTTTTTCCCCCAGAATGATCTGTGACTTCCTACATTTCTTACATTTCAACTTCAAGTTTCATTTCTCGGGATGCCTACAGCTTTTCACCTGGCTAGATGGAAGCCAAGATTTTACTTTTCTCTTGGGGGCTATTCTGCTGGGCTAGAGTCATTAGAAGCAACTTTAACTTCAGGTTATTATAAATATCACATCTTTTAAAGCATAATCAGGCTATGTGGTTCATGATCTGGTTCTTAGATTAAAGGTCTGTGTGGCCAAATGTCTGTACTTCTACAACTATAGAGAAATAAACAACCTTGACTAGTCAGGGAAGGAAAAGTCTGCAAGTCGGTCCCCATAGCCTGATCAGGGGATTCTTTTCCTCCTTCCCTGATTCATCAGAAAGCACACTTGCTCATACTGTTCACATTCTCAAAATATGTTTGTTACTCTCAGAGCTCCTGGAATACATATCTTCCAACGGTTGCCTTTTGTCAATGAACTGTTCTGCACAGCTCCGCTGCTTATATTTTAGGATTTTTTTTCCTTTGGGAGAGAGAAGAGTGGCTTGTAAAACTACTAGTGGAAAATAAGCATTAAGAATCACTTCACCTTCTTCATCAAATAAATCCACCTGAATTACTGGTTCTATGAACCAGTATGTAATTCAAAAGTTTGATGAAGAACAGAATACTTTGAGTCTCAAAATATCTCTCCATAAATTACTTATTAACTACAAAGGGACAAATAATAACTCCACAGTGGAGAAAGTGCGGGGGCACCACCTTAACCAAGATGCTAATGAGACAGATGACCATCAAGGGGCTCCTGTAAGGATGCACAGAGAGACACACCGTCACCGCTGTGGAACCCCATCCAAAGCACAGAACATGAAAGAACCATGAGGAAACAGGACAAACCCAGAATCAGGATCATTCTACACAACCACCAGCCTATACTCGTCACAAACTCTCACAATATGAGGAACAAAGAGGCTGAAGAATTATTTCATACTTAGACCAAAGTGACATGAGAACTAAGTGCAATGCATGATTGTAGACTGGTTCCTGGCCTGAAAAATTTAGCCACTAAGGATGTTACTGGAATAACTGGCAAAATTGGAATATGGATGGTAGATCAGTCAACAGTATCAATGTTAAATTTCTGACTTAGACCACTGTGCTGTGGTTTGGTAAGAAAATGTTGTTTCGCTTAGGAAGTAATCACTATTTCCAGGGAAAAGGGCAAAATGTGTCCTTACCCTTAAGGGGTTCAGGAGAAAAGAACATGTATATATGGAAAGACAGTGAATGCCAAAGCAAATAAAGCTAAATATTAATAATTGGTGAATCTAGGTAAAGCACATACAAGAGTTCTTTGTACTAATCTTGCAACTTTTCTTTAAGTTTGAAATTATATCTATAACTATATATCTACATCTATATAGATATATAAAAATCAACACACACAATTCAAAATAAAATGCATCAACCTAAAATCCAGCCTATTCTTCAGGTATTTTTGGCGATCTGAAGAGAAACAAAGGCTAGGATATCAAAAGGGATTGGGTCAGTAGATTCATTCATTAGGACCCTGAGTACATTTCTACTAACTTAAATTATGCTTTCATTTGAATCAAACATTTTGGACTGCCTTCAACTTAGTGCCAATTACTTATACATTTAAACACTCAAAGGATGAATTCCATACTTTTCCCCAAGTGAGGCACAAGGCTGTCAGTATTCTCGTGTGCTAACAAGGAAGCAAGGCCAATTTCTATAACCTAACTATAGGACTTCTGGGTATGTAAATTTGTTCTCATATGCCCAGTTCCCTATTTTCTTAGAAAATCCAATTTGCTCTGGGATTTCAAATACCACAGGCTCTTGTTTTTGTCACAACAAATGAACTATTTTATTCTGTAGATTCTTAAAAAGAAATTCAATGAATCTTTGCTCACTGTTAGCTTTTCTAGATCTCTCCCAATATCTCTTTGATCAAGCTTTTCCACCCACTCTGGAATAATCCAGGGGTAATTAGAACTTCTTACCTTCTTTAGCCCAAAAGGAGCCAATTCATCACAAGCTGTCATGGATTCTGATTCTAAATTACCAAGAGCCCCATTACTAACAGAGGCAGGGAATCTTCTTTGCAATTAAAGTGATAGATTTCTTTGCAGATGCAGTAGCATTTCACTTTTTAATTATGTTCATTTGGATCAAATGTGAGAAAACTCTTCCTCATTTTATTTTCCATCCAAAGAAAACGATACAACCAACATTAATCCCAGAGTGATACAAGGCCAGACCTGCAAGGGCCTTAGGCAGAGCTGGACATCTATCAATGGGTCCTGTCCATTTTACAGGGTCTTATTGGCTCCTTAAGCTCTAAAGGGGAGGAAAGGGACTAATTTTTTGTTACATCACATACTTCACTTAAGGGCTGGCCAAACCTTCCAGCATCCGCTAAGTTGTGATGAGACAGCATTAGATGTTTAGATAAACATAGACTAGCGCCGAACAGAACAATTTTGTTTCTTGTGCAGGCAAAGAACAGAGCCACAGTGCTGGGGATAAAGCAGTGTGTGCAGGTAAACATAAGCAACGAGGGAACAAATCTGTTTTTTCTCACTTAGGTGGTATTAACATGGTTATGTGTTGTCAAATTTTGAAAGAGAAAAATAAACAAAAACAGTTTGGGAGAAGAAGGAGGACACTCTGGAGGATCTGAAGGAACGTGAGGCCACCAAGTCTTACACAGATTTCCCAAGGCCTGAAAGACACCTGTCTGTCCACTTTGCTTTTAACCTTAAAGACTGGCCAGTTGTGGCTCCCGCAGCCTGTAGACCCGGGGCCTGCATCCTTATCTCTCCTTCCCCACTCTCCTCGTGGTCAGCAGACTGGCGTCCATTCACTCACTGGAGACATTCAAAGGTCAAGGTTTTCGCTCAATGGGTATCTTCCAGCGATCTGTGCTCCAGACAACAGTGACTACCCTTTGTCCTGGTATGAATGCAGTTGCTCGCCGTTTTCCAAACACTTTCACACATATGTAAAGAAGAGTCTGGGAGCCCTCCAACATTTTAAATTTTAGTTAAAAATGAAATTATATAGTAAGCTTTTGAAAAATTAAAACATCCACGTATGTGAGATTGTACCTCTGCCTTTATTGCAGGCTGTTTGCAAAATTCAGGAAGCCCTGCCTTTCCATTCATTAAACACATAGTCGTTGAGCACCTCCTAAGGGCAAGGCAGGATGCCAGGTGATGGAGGTGGAGAAACAGGGCTTGTTCCTGGCTCCGATGGGGAAGGCACGTAAGCAGACACCCTCGGCACAGGAAAACACAGAATGGAGGTGCTGTGATGGGATAAAAGGGTCACGCTTATAGGAAATGCGCATCCTTCCAGTGCAGGAGACAGAAACAAGCTCAGGAGGTTGGCAGGTGTCTTGAAGGAACATCAGTATTGCTGAGGGGGGGGCAGAAACTCCAGGTTTACCCGACGTAGCACGGGCATATATGCTTGCCACATTCCAAGAACCAGAAACACAAGAAAGAAGAAGCCAGACCAGACACCACAAAGCTGTGACCGTTGGGCTCAGAAGTCTGGGATTTTTATGAACCAAGGAGGAGCATGAAGGGGAAGTGACGGTACAGCTGGTGGTGCTGGTAGGGGCAGGTGGGGGCAGATGAGGCTGCTGAAATGATCCACTGAGGGCTGACAGAGCTGGCTGTGGCAATGGGAATGGAAATAAGTGGAGATTCAAGAGATTTGGGGCCGGTACAAACCACAGGGACTTGGAACCATCATATGAATGGATGAGGAAGTAGGCAAAATAGACTCTGAGCACTATTATATGTGAACACTTGGATGGCGTCCATGGACTGGCCGGCTTTTGCTGTTGAAACATTTACTGTGTTTAAACAGTCACATCCTGCACTGAGCCCTTGTTTTAAGCTCTTCAAACATCCCTGAGATAAGTGGGGGAGTTATTTCAATCCTCCTTTTTACAGATGAGAGAACCATGACTGGCAAGGTTTAGCCCTAAGCAGGAAACCCAACTAACCCAACTAATTGGTTCAGAGCTGGGACGAAAGATCAGTGTAGTCCTCATTACACAATCCAGAGAAACACAAAGATGGCTCAAAACTGTCCTAGTGGCATGTTTCCAGCCTAAGTGGGACAAAGTTCATACAACTTTATATCGTGAGCTGTGTTGTAAGGTGGTTTGTTGATAATGTCCATTCCAAAAGCCAACAGAAAGCTACCAGTACGCTGAATCATTAAAAACATGGAGGTACAGGACTCAAGTCTTACACGGTTCTGAAAAAAAATACCCTTCACAGATGCTATTTTTAGACTCAAGTTTTCCCAGCATAAAGTTTTTAAAAGAACAATCCATCTAAAAAGCATGTAAAGAAATTCATTGACAAAGGATTAGATGTTTTAGGACTTTAATGTCCTTCACACGGTCAACATAAAACACTGACAATGGATGAACAATAGGGGAAAAGACTATTCAGCAAAGATCTTACTTCTTCGGCATCACTGGTCAAACACCAGAAGGAGAACAATCACGTGAAGCAACAGTAAGGGAATTTAACACAGATTTTTAGTTTAACAGCATAACTGAAAAACAAAACCAACCAACCAACCAACCAACCGATCTTCTACCCACTGAAAGGAAAGGAAAAGTGAATCAGGGAGCTTCCAAATCTTGTGAAGCAGCTTAAAAAGGGAGAGGGGAGGGGGAAGGGGAGGCACACGACTGTTGAGAACCTAACACTCTAATGCACAAGGTCAAGGATCCTAACAAATTCTCAAAGTCTCAACATATACCAACAAGAACCATATTATTAGAAATATAAAGGCACAGAGATATAAATGCATAGATATATAAACTATTTGGTAGTAAAAACAGACCTTGCTATATAAACATATAGTAAGTCACTTCTATCGCTTTATGAGAACAACCGTATAAAGAAAGAATCCAGAAGACCCCACTGCTGTCATCTTTCAAAGGATCAAAATTCAGCACCTGAAGGGCCCCACCCACCCTCCGTGCTGTGTGTCTGTGTTTCTCTAAAAATAATAACCTGCAATTGGTATATAATTAAACCCATAGGCAGCTTTGAATATGAGATCTAGGCAGCAAAGACAGCAAAGACAACAGTAGCTGGAATTTGGTAGAAAAGTAAGAGAAGACTTTTTAAAAGCTTCCAGTTCAAGTCAGAATTAAGGTTAAGTTTCAACAGCTTGGGATAGCTGTGGATGCTTTTGTGTTCTCTGAAAAAAGAAGAAAATCTATCATAAGTATGTTCATTCGGAAAAAATACTGTGTTTTTTAGCCATGCCCAGGTGACTTTCAATTTTGTACACTGTTCAAGGGCAGAGTGTATATTAGTTAGGATGTGCTCATAGCTGGTGCATCTCCAAAAAATGCTTCATGAAGGCTGCCAGCTTCTGACATCTTCGATGGTGACAGCATTATACAGAGAGGCCTGAATGCCTCCCACGGACCCAGAAGAACCACCGATGCAGCCGTTAAGAACAGGAGCATCTGGTTGAGCATCAGGATGACCCTCCTTCCCGTCACCAGCTCCTGCGAGAGTCACGGCACCTGAGGCCGTCGTGTCCAACCTCCCACCTGAAAGCCCCTGCAGGTGGCCAGGAGCGTCACACAGCTCAGTCATTAGAAAATTCCTTTCCAATGGCAGCGAAGGACCGTCATGCTCACAGGTAACCTAGGTTAGCTCAACTCTTCAATGAGCCTGCTGTGCAGGCGGCAGGGAGCGGGCAGCTATTCTCATGCGTGAAAACATACATCTTCCATGGAGCTCACAGAATTAACTACTCTCTCTGATGTTCAGGGGAGCAACAGTGTCTGTTCTTACACTGAACAGGCTTGTGCCAGCTGCACTAGAGATGGGATGGCACCCTTTGTGCTTTCAGAGCAGAGATTTTCAAAGGAAATTTTGACCAAAGCTCCTAGAAGGTGTGGCCCGCCCCCGCCCCCCGTGCTCTCGGCCGTGGAATCGTGCTAAGGGGCCTGTAAGCAGCAGCAGGAGCACCCCCGTAACAAATGGTCTTTCCCAACTAGTTACAATAACTGCTACTCCAGGATGGGCAGGCTCCTAGATGTGTCTCCTTCAGCGTCTGAAAACTAAACCAAGTCTCTGACAAGCTTCTGGATGGGACACGTACTCACCACCTATGCCCTTTCAGGGAGATCATACTGAGTTCAAGAGCTTTGTCAAGAAATCTTTTTTCTAAAACATCATCTCCTTTGGTGTTGCCAATGCAGAATGGAATATTCATCTTGCTTCTATCCTGGGCCTGCACTGGACATCTGAAAAACATGTTTTTTCTTCCAGCTATTTTTCTGCAATGTGCAACTGCCATTAACAAAGCAACAGAAAAGTTTTAAAAACCATTTTCCAGATGCAAACAAGAGATTAAAAAAAAAGATCTGTGCCAGCACATTTATCATTTACTTAGGGAGATCACTCTTGCATATGGAACAGTGAGTTAACATTCTCTTATACGACTCATACTTAATTTCCAAGAGCCTCAGTTTCCTCATCTGAATATTAGCAATAATAATAATATCTCCATTTCATACTAGTTATGACAGTTCAGTGGTACAACATAGATGAAGCTTTCAACCCATGGCAGCCACCCAGCAATGTGAATGACCCTTTCTCTACAAGGCTGCAGAGAAAAAAAATAAGTTGGTCCAAATAGTGGCGGTAAGATTTAAAGATAATGAGCAGCAGCTTTCAAAGCACTTAAAACACTGTGTTGTCCCAAGCTGTGTGACCTTGAACAAGTTACTAAATCTCTCTGCTGTGCCTCTCTGATGTGAGGACTAAATGGCCACAAATTCTCTGCAGCCCTCCCAGCAAGAGGTGGGGTCTAGTGCTCCACACCTTTTGAATCTGGGGTGGCCTTGTGGACTTGCTTTGACCAAGAGACTGCAACAAGAGTGATGCTGTGCAACTTCCAAGCTGAGGCCTCAAGGGGCATGAGGCTTCTATACCTGCCCTCTTAAAACATCACTGCCATGGAAGCAAGCCCGAGCTAGCCTGCTGGAAATAACAGGCCCAGCCCACAGCCAGCACCAGCTGCCAGACAGATGAGGGGGGCCATTTAGACTCTAGGTGGATCACCAGATGACTTTGGTTGAATAAGTGATCTCAGATGAGACCAGCAGAAGAAACCACCCCACTGAGCCCAGCCCCACCTGCTGACTGAAAAGAATCCTGAGCAAAAGAAATGGCTGTGGCTTTCAGTCACAGTCTTGAAGTGTTCTATGATGCAAAAGTAGATAACTGATAGAATTTAGAACAGCATCTGGAACACATTCAATGCTATGTAAATATCAATTGAAGTCAACAGAGTTGTCTTGTCATTCTCCGCACCTTGCACAGGGATCATACAGACTCTCAAAAATGAATGGGTCAAGTTTCATCTAGGATACGTTAGTATTGGACTTCAGTTTCTGATGTGGAGAGTGAGCAAGCCAAAATTATCTTCCACTGACAACCAAAGGAGACAAACAGAAGAAGAGCTGACATGCTATTCTGGATTACAAGGAAAATATGTCATAACTCTCTCCATTTTCTCAAGCACATCCTATTTTATTCTTCCACTTCTGCAGGGTGGGATTCATTAAAAGTAAACAGCAAAGAAAAGCAGTGTGAGGAAGCCTCCATTAAAAGCTATGCTCGGCCCTCAGGGCACACACATAATTCCTGTTAAAGTTAATAGGAGTCAAGTGCACATCGACAGACAGAAGAGACGCAAGCTGGGAAACCAAATATACGGTAATAGGCTTTGAGCCTGAATTCTGGGCCCCCCTTTGCACAGGTAGTAGGTATCCTGGTTGACACTGACGTTAAAAATGTAGTGTCTACCCTCTTTGATATTCTGCTGCCTCAGGCTCCCCAGGTGACAGTCCAATTATAGAGCTGGAGCAGCAAGAAGGACACGTGATTTAAGGGGAAAAAATATTAAAAGGGGGAAGAATTAAGAACCTGGATTTACAAAGAATCTGTCTTTACAGTCGTCCCCCACACATTTACCCATCCTACTGTGAATGTAGGTGGTATCCTGACAGCAACAATGTCATAACAACTAGAAATTGAAGATTAAATTTGCACGGTGCCTGAGAATGTCCCTGCTGTGGGGCTGAGGGAAGGAAGAAAAAGATGAAGGGGAATCAGCTGCTCCCAACCTAGCAAGACGGCTGTGGAGGGAATTCAGATTCCACAGGATAAGCGCTGTGGAAGCACAGAGCTGAGCAAGTACCTCTGCCCAAGGGAAGGTTGAAGGTTTCAGCGGAAGGGAGGTGGGAAGGGTCAGGACGGGGGAGACGAAGGAAGGGCATCTGGCATAGAGCTGTCTTTGCCAAGGCACAGGGGACCTCAGCAAGTTCTCTGCAGCACCTGGGGTGCTGGGTGCCTGGATGGGGGCAGGACTGCAGACCGCAGAGGGCCCTGCAGACACGCTCTCCTGGGAACTGGATCCATCGGATCCTGGAGCACGAGGAGCAATCAGGTCTGCACAACAAGGAGTTCTGCGTTGTAGAAAAAGCACTAGGACACAGGGGCTGGAGGGTGGGGACACTGGGGGAGAGGCCTGCTAGAAAGTTCCCACAAAGAACTTTCTAGGTCAACAGAATTAGGGCTCGTGATCAAGACAGGGACACTGGGGAGTTTCAAGCATGGGCAGTAAGTGAAAATGCCAATAAGGACCCAACAGTCATATAAATGAGTATAAAAGGCCCAACATGACAGACTCAGCACAAACCCCCTACGTTACCTGTTAACTGTGAGGGCCCGTTCTTTACTTCCACAGAGAAACAGTCTCCCTTTTGCTTGAAACATACGGCCCTCCCAGTCTGTTTCTCCCACTTTCAGAGACACGGGGATTATGAAATAAGACATCTGGATTTAAATCATCTTCCCATGTTCCAGTAAGGGCTCAAATTGTGTGTTTTAAACCCTGTGAGCCACACCGAGCACTGCTGTGGGCTGTGCTGGGCCACCGCTCCCAGGAGTTATCACTAAATCCCACAGCAGGGGCAGGGCCTGTGGCCGAATGAGTTGGGGGCAGGGAGAAGGTGCCAGGCTGACAGAGCGCTAGCAGGGGGCCGGGTGGGTGTGGAAGCAGCAGGTAATCCTGGGACTACATAGCTTACAGGACAGTCTGAGCAGCACTCCCCAGGGAGTCTAGGACGGAAGCGGATAAGGATGGTTGTGACTGGAAAAGCGGTGCCACAGTCAGTCATAGAAATTCAGGAAATCCTGAATTAACAGGGCTACACGGGTTTCTGGACTCAACTTCCTAGAGCGTCTCAAGAGCTCTGGTGAATCGTGAACTCCCAAGAGGATAATTCATACAGGAACAGAGTTTTCCCCAAATGCATGTGGCTGAAAAACCCACTGCATCTCTGGGATGAGTATTCTAGAATGCCCACTGAGAAACCCCTGGACTTCCCAAGGTACCAGAGGGGTGTGTGTGAGGGGAAAGGCACCACCTCAGCGTGAAACAGCATCTCACAAAGGTGGTGACATTTAGTAGGGCGCAAGAAAACCGCAGGCAGCTGGCAAGCGATGACAAGACGCTCGTTTCAGTGGTGTCTGCTCCAAAAGACAAACCAGAAACAAGAAGGGCGCGAAGAGTGCATCCTGAGGTGAGAGAAGCCCACAAAACAGTCACTAGGCCTCTCCTGACTGCCTAACTTTTAAATAAAAAATTAACTCTAAATTTGCACACGATTAGGAAAACTAGAGTAAAAATATAAAGATCTATTCCCTTCCACAGAGGTGGTTGCCAATAACAGTCTTTTGTGCATTCTCAGGATCAGATACACAAATGTGTATACGTGTATATATGCGTGTTTCCGTATGTACATATATACATATATAGTATTTACCAATACAAACACTATGGCTTTCTAAGTGGAATCATAGAAATGTCCTTTTCTACACCTGCTCTTTTTCCTTTTGACCTCATGACATATCAGGTCATCTTCCCAGTTTGCTCACAGACCTTCCCCGTTCTCCACACACACGTTACTCCATACCACGGATGGATCCTAATTTCCTTCATCAGACCCCTCCTGAAGGACATCCGGGTTGTCTCTAGATTTTCCCCATTATGTAAGTATCCCTCATTGGACTTGCGGGTGCCTGATTTTATGCACACTTCTGTGCAAGGCAAAGTACTGGCAGAGGGCAGGTGCCTAGAAATAAAAGTCTTTGGTCAAAGAGCAAGAGAGTTTTGAACTTTGATGGACGCTGCAAACCTCGCTCCAAAATTGAACACATTTATTATACTTAACATAGGCAAAGTGTGTTTGTTCCCTCGTCTAAACCAGATGTTATCAGTCTTTAGAATTTCTGCCCATCAGAGGGGAAGAAAATCCCATGGTTTTAATCTGCATTTCCTAAAGAAGTTGGCCCCTCTTCAACTGTCTAGTAGCCAGCTGTGTTTCTTCTGAGTTGTTTGCTCATACAGGTAGAAACCGCCCCCTGCCTTTTTAAAATTTGCTTATCCTTTTTCATTTATTTGTGGGTTCTTCTCTATATCAACAGTAACCTTTATATGTTAATACACTACCCAACTTTGGTGTCTGTCATTTTGTTTTGTTTACGTCTTGAACTGTAGAAAAGTTTTAAATTTTCATGGAATTAAATATCTTTTACTTTATGGCTTCTGAGTTTTATGGCTTACTTAGGAAGGCTTCTGTACTCCCTACACTTACACAGAAATTCTCTCCTGTATTTTATATTTGCTTCTTGCATTTAGTTGCCTTTGCATCTTTTCGACTGACTAGAACTTGTGTATGCTATGATGCAAATATCTAATTTCTGTTTAAATGAATTATCAATGCTTCAATCAATCAATTAGACAAAAAGTCAAGTTAGACTGTAAAATTGTCTAAGTTAAAATACAATTCTCAAGTAAACAGGGACCTGTTCCTGGACTTTTCCTCCGATCTCTGTTTCCCTCTGCCAGTGGCTTTATACATTAATAGATCGTATGTTAACATTACATTTTATTAATGTTAACATATATGTTTAAAATGTTTCATCGATCCTTTTGCACTAACTTTTTCAGGAGAACACTGAACTGGCTTCTAGATATTTACTAATTTTTGTGACTATTGCAAATGTGATCTTTCCTTGTTTTTCAGTGTTATTTCTGGCTTATGGGAAAGTAACTGACTTCTACATACTTAGACACAACTGATGACAATTCTGAACATGATCATTTCTAGTTTTTCCACTGATTCCTGCATTTTGAAAAAACAGTCATTATCATCTGTGATTTTTGTTGTTTCCTTAGTAAAGGCTCTGGTAACAGCCCCCCCACCAATCACCCCATGTTCTTATCCTGCCTGATCCCACTTCCCCGCTGCACCTGACCCTAACCTGTCTGCACTGCTGTAAAACACTGTCTGTTCACAGGGTTCTGATGACAATAAAAGGTATTCATATCTGTAAAGTGCCAAGGGCTCTGCCTACTTTATTTTATTTTGGGGTTGTCAACAGACACATCACATGCTTCCCTCTTTCCTAAGGCCTGGACCCCACATGAAAGGGAGAAAAGGTGACCTCATATCTGGATATGGATTTTGTCACTTCAAGAGCTTTATCATATTAAAATTAATATCTAATAAATATTAAACACCATGTGTCAGGAACATCCTAGGTACGTTCCATAAGAACCACAAATAATATTAACAGCTAACCGTTAAGGAAGTAATTAACCGTTAAGGAATAACCATTAAAGCTGTTTTAATTTTAGCACACCAGAAAATATAAGGGGTATAAATTCTAGTAGCATTAAAAAAAAGAAAGAGGGCTTCCATGGTGGCGCAGTGGTTGAGAGTCCACCTGCCGATGCAGGGGACACGGGTTTGTGCCCTGGTCCGGGAGGATCCCACATGCCGCGGAGCTGCTGGGCTGGTGAGCCATGGCCGCTGAGCCTGTGCATCCAGAGCCTGTGCTCCACAACGGTGAGAGGCCTGCGTACCGCAAAAAAAAAAAAAAAAAAAAAAAGAGTTACCAATTCTAATAGTAGCTTTTCCTTTTCGACCACTTTCCAAAATTATAGTTCTCTTTTTCTGTCTAGAAGCTTTGGATGGTTCCTTCACCGATGAAGAAGTTATCCATTGGTACTGAGAGAGAAATGATAAATATGCCATTTAAGTTACAGGTAAATTAGGAGGGTTTGATCTTCATTAGAAATTAAGATATTTTAAGTTAATAAAAGGTCTTCAATTTGCATTTCTGGGAAGCTAAATTAAAGCATCACACAACATTTTCAAAAACAGAAAAGCCATTTCATTTGACTAAAAACTTAGTTTTAAGATGGCAGAAAGTACCTTGATAATTTTCTTTTAAGAAGGAAAGAAAAACAAGCCATTAAAGATAAATTCTTCCGAGAGAATTAAAACATGTTATATACCTCTGACTTGGCACTCCTTCCATTCTGGAAGGAGTTCTTTTTTGGTAACTGCTTTCAGCACAGAATGACTTAAAGTAAAATAAATTGAAATTAGAGTAATTATTTCCCAATGAGTGGCTATTTCCATTTAAAACCAAAAGCCAACTAATTATTGCTTTTCCCATAAAATTAAATATGAAATCTACATTATGTAATTATACACTTATTTCCCCCTTTGTGTATTCTAATTTCTTCCTCAAAAACCTAAGATGCCATCTTGCAGACCGCACCCAGTGGCTACTATTTTGGCAGCAGCAAAGGTCAGCTTTAAACATTTTGCATCTAAAGTGGCTTTAGATACCTTTGGATAGAAAGTACAGTCTGAGCACCATCCAGACGCTTAGATACCTAAAGGGCATCCAAGATAACAAACCAAAGTCCTGATAGTCCCTCAAAAGCTGCTCCTCCCATCAGCCCCCTTCTTCTAAGTGATACCACCCAGTTGCACACATAATCATCAATGACTTGTCTCCTTGTTACTATTTCCTTCATACCCCACATCTAATCTATCTGCAGGTCTTGATAGCTACACCCTCAAAACACAACCTGAATTCAACCACTTTTCACTTGCTCCAAACTTCCAACCTAACCTAGGCCATAAACATCTCTTATTTGGAGCACTGTGACAGTCTCCTAACTGGCCTCCCTGTTTCTCTTCTTTATCCTCCCAAGTCCATTCTCTATACCAGGTCACCTTATTGAGATACTATTTGGATCATGCCTTTTTCCAGTTCAAACCCCTCTACTCATTTAGAATAATCCACATCTTTACTCTGGCCTTCAAGACTTTACAAGAGCAGACCCCTGGCTAGCTCCTTGACCTCATGTCATACCACACTCTTCTTCACTCGGTACTCTGGCCATGTTGGCCTCCTTGCTTTTCCTTAAATACTCCACCCACCTACATGCCTGCATACTCATTGCCTCCTTGTCCTGGAATGTGCTTACTCCAGTTCTTCCATGGCTTGCTCCTCTCTTCATTCATGTCTCTGTTCAAATGCCACTTCTCCAGTGAAGCTGTCCCCTAACAAACCTATCCAATGGAGTCCTACCTGCTCTCCCTCACTCTCCTTACTTTAAGATATTTTTGCACTTCCTACCCCCTAAAATTATAATACTTATCTGTTTACTCATTTCTATCTGAACTCCCTCACTCTCCTTACTTTAAGATATTTTTGCACTTCCTACTCTCTAAAATTATATTACTTATCTGTTTACTCATTTCTATCTGAACTCCTTCACTAGAATGTAAGCTCCACGAGGGCAAGACTTTTGTCTGTCTGGTTCACTGCTTTATCCCTAGTGCCTACACCCATATCTGGCACACAGAAGATATTTTAAAAATTGCTTGTGATTCTGACAAATGAATAAAGTGCTCCTGGCAAGAATTCAGAGGTTGCACAGGAAAGAAATAATGCTCTTGGTGGAAGTAGGCTTAGTATCTAGGTTCACCTCTATTCAGAGTAGGGATAAGAACAATTTACAAGTAAAATTCACTTTAATTAGTACATTATCTGCTAAAAACATAAGGGAAGTGCAACACTAGAAAAGTACAGTTGAAGCTTGAACAACATGGGTTTGAACCTCGCGGGTCCGCTAACACACGCATATTTTTCAATAAATATGTACTATCATCCTACACGATCCAAGGTTGGTTGAATCCACAGATGTGGAACCACTGACTATAAACTTATACCCAGATTTTCAACTGTGTAGGGGTCAGCACCCCTAACCCCACGTTGTTCAAGGGCCAACTGTGTGTGATGAGGAAAGTTAAACACATTAAATTTAAAAAAACTGTCAATACGTGAACAAATTCTTTTTGTTTTGCTACGGGTTTATCAATTTCAAAAAAGTGACCACATACCAACAAGTGGATTTTTTCTTATATCCAGAACGAGCAGAGTTCTGTTGGTTTCAAGGGCCTTTAGTAAAGCCTTTGCTCCTTCACTGGTGAGGCCACACTGCTGCAGGTCAAGTGCTTTCGATGGAAGACAAAAGGTCACTTCCTAACTCTACAGATTTAACATATAGACAGCTCTCATTTTCTCACGTGTGGAAGAGTCCTGCACAAGACAAGTCATGGCAGGTTTGTAATTTTGGGTATGGAAAAAAACAGAAATGTATATGCACACACATAATGCATGATCCAATTTAAAAACCTCTTCTTGAATGTGCAATGATAACCCTGGCTTTAGTATCAATAAATCATCCAACATATTTTACAATTACAGAACTGAAGAATAACTGTATATAACGTATGAGCAAAAAGCATCACAAAATGAATCTCAGTTCATAATTAGCAAGGGCGCCAGAGGCATGTAAACCTCACAAGCAAAACCTGGTGGAGCTCAGAAATGCACTGCATTCTTTTGATCATGATCTTCAGCTCCAAATCACACTTGAAACTAGCTAAAAGGGGAAAACAAAATAGAAGAAATGTAATAACTGTTAGTTTTAGAGGAAAAAAGGACAAGTCTAAGAGGATACAAATAATAACAAATTCAAACAATGTGTGAATAGAGAATACATAGTAAAAACCTATCATGAAAGTATGATGGTCAAGAACTCTCTCCATAAAAAGTCAGACAAAAACCAGAAACACTGAACATGAATTCTAGTAGTTCTGGGGCTGAACAACCTACTCATTTAAACCAAAGGGATCATCACCAAAGCACACGTATTAAAAAATATTACATGAAAGGAAACTATGATGAGTCTTTTTTTTAAGTGTGGTGTGGACCATCACATTAAAATAACTGGAGTCTTTCAACACCCCCATGACACATAGAAATAGCAAGTAAGACTTATGGATCTGACAGGATATGATACAACCCTTACAAACTCTCACTACAGAAGAATGGACACAGTGTATAATTAACCAAATAGCCAAATTAATACAAACAGCCAGTAAACCTCACCAGTAAATCAAATGAATACAAAATAAAACAAAATGTAGTTATTTTCCTATCAGATTAAGCCAAGACTCTGTAAGAAAAGCCTTTAAATAATGTCTATACCCTTTTGATCCAACAACTCTCTTTCTAAGAATTTAACCAAAAGAAATAGAGATATAGGTAAGGATATATATCAGAGTACTATTTGTAACTGAAAAACTGGACAAAGCTTATATACAAGAATGGATAAGCTACGTGCACTGTGGCATATTCATATAATGAAATACTGAACAATCACAAAAAATGATGCAGGAGACAAATTTACTGACTTGCTAAAATGCTCATACTAAATTAATTGAAAAAAGTTATAAAATTTGGAGTAATCCCACTTGCATAGAAAATGGAGAGATACTCATTTTTGTAGTTTTTCATTTTTTTACAAGTGCTACAAGCCACTGTTTGTGAGAGGCAGTCTTCACATCTAATGTTGTGGTAGACTATAAATTGGCATAGCATTTCTGGGTGGTAATTTGGCCATGTGTATCAAAAGTCTTTTTTTTTAAACTAGTTTCTGCTTTATAACAAAGTGAATCAGTCATACATATACATCTGTTCCCACATCCCTTCCCTCATGCACCTCCCTCCCTCCCACCCTCCCCATCCCACCCCTCCAGGCGGTCACAAAGCACCGAGCTGATCTCCCTGTGCTCTGCGGCTGCTTCCCACTATCTATCTACCTTACGTTTGGTAGTGTATATATGTCCATGCCTCTCTTTCGCTTTGTCACAGCTTACCCTTCTCCCTCCCCATATCCTCAAGTCCATTCTCAAGTAGGTCTGTGTCTTTATTCCCGTTTTACCCCTAGGTTCTTCATGACATTTTTTTTAAAATTCCGTATATATGTGTTAGCATACGGTATTTGTCTTTCTCTTTCTGACTTACTTCACTCTGTATAACAGACTCTAGGTCTATCCACCTCATTACAAATAGCTCAGTTTCGTTTCTTTTTATGGCTGAGTAATATTCCATTGTATATATGTGCCACATCTTCTTTATCCATTCATCCGATGATGGACACTTAGGTTGTTTCCAGCTCCAGGCTATTGTGAATAGAGCTGCAATGAACATTTTGGTACATGTTTCTTTTTCAATTATGGTTTTCTCAGGGTATATGCCTAGTAGTGGGATTGCTGGGTCATATGGTAGTTCTATTTTTAGTTTTTTAAGGAACCTCCATACTGTTCTCCATAGTGGCTGTACCAATTCACATTCCCACCAGCAGTGCAAGAGTGTTCCCTTTTCTCCACACCCTCTCCAGCATTTATTGTTTCTAGATTTCTTGATGATGGCCATTCTGACTGGTGTGAGATGATATCTCATTGTAGTTTTGATTTGCATTTCTCTAATGATTAATGATGTGGAGCATTCTTTCATGTGTTTGTTGGCAGTCTGTATATCTTCTTTGGAGAAATGCCTATTTAAGTCTTCTGCCCATTCTTGGATTGGGTTGTTTGTTTTTTTGCTATTGAGCTGCATGAGCTGTTTATAAATTTTGGAGATTAATCCTTTGTCAGTTGCTTCATTTGCAAATATTTTCTCCCATTCTGAGGGTTGTCTTTTGGTCCTGTTTATGGTTTCCATTGCTGTGCAAAAGCTTTGAAGTTTCATTAGGTCCCATTTGTTTATCTTTGTTTTTATTTCCATTTCTCTAGGAGGTGGGTCCAAAAGGATCTTGCTGTGATTTATGTCATAGAGTGTTCTACCTATGTTTTCCTCTAAGAGTTTGATAGTTTCTGGCCTTACATTTAAGTCTTTAATCCATTTTGAGCTTATTTTTGTGTATGGTGTTAGGGAATGATCTAATCTCAAACTTTTACATGTCCCTGTCCAGTTTTCCCAGCACCACTTATTGAAGAGGCTGTCCTTTCTCCACTGTACATTCCTGCCTCCTTTATCAAAGATAAGTTGGCCATATGTGCGTGGGTTTATCTCTGGGCTTTCTATCCTGATCCACTGATCTATCTTTCTGTTTTTATGCCAGTACCACACTGTCTTAATTACTGTAGCTTTGTAGTATAGTCTGAAATCAGGGAGCCTGATTCCTCCAGCTCCGTTTTTCGTTCTCAAGATTGCTTTGGCTATTTGGGGTCTTTTGTTTTTCCAAACAAATTGTGAAATTTTTTGTTCTAGTTCTGTGAAAAATGCCAGTGGTAGTTTGATAGGGATTGCATTGAATCTGTAGATTGCTTTGGGTAGTAGAGTCATTTTCACAATATTGATTCTTCCAATCCAGGAGCATGGTATATCTCTCCATCTATTTGTATCATCTTTAATTTCTTTCATCAGTGTCTTATAATTTTCTGCATACAGGTCTTTTGTCTCCTTAGGTAGGTTTATTCCTAGATATTTTATTCTTTTTGTTGCAATGGTAAATGGGAGTGTTTTCTTGATTTCATTTTCAGATTTTTCATCATTAGTGTACAGGAATGCCAGAGATTTCTGTACATTAATTTTGTATCCTGCTACTTTACCAAATTCATTGATTAGCTCTAGTAGTTTTTCGGTAGAATCTTTAGGATTCTCTATGTATAGTATCATGTCATCTGCAAACAGTGACAGCTTTACTTCTTCTTTTCCGATTTGGATTCCTTTTATTTCCTTTTCTTCTCTGATTGCTGTGGCTAAAACTTCCAAAACTAGGTTGAATAAGAGTGGTGAGAGTGGGCAGCCTTGTCTTGTTCCTGATCTTAGTGGAAATGGTTTCAGTTTTTCACCATTGAGGACGATGTTGGCTGTGGGTTTGTCATATATGGCCTTTATTATGTTGAGGAAAGTTCCCTCTATGCCTACTTTCTGCAGGGATTTTATCATAAATGGGTGTTGAATTTTGTCGAAAGCTTTCTCTGCATCTATTGAGATGATCATATGGTTTTTCTCCTTCAACTTGTTAATATGGTGTATCACATTGATTGATTTGCGTATATTGAAGAATCCTTGCATTCCTGGAATAAACCCCACTTGATCATGGTGTATGATCCTTTTAATGTGCTGTTGGATTCTGTTTGCTAGTATTTTGTTGAGGATTTTTGCATCTATGTTCATCAGTGATATTGGCCTGTAGTTTTCTTTCTTTGTGACATCCTTGCCTGGTTTGGGTATCAAGGTGATGGTGGCCTCGTAGAATGAGTTTGGGAGTGTTCCTTCCTCTGATATTGTTTGGAAGAGTTTGAGAAGGATGGGTGTTAGCTCTTCTCTAAATGTTTGATAGAATTCGCCTGTGAAGCCATCTGGTCCTGGGCTTTTGTTTGATGGAAGATTTTTAATCACAGTTTCAATTTCACTGCTTGTGATTGGCCTATTCATATTTTCTATTTCTTCCTGAGTCAGTCTTGGCAGGTTGTGCATTTCTAAGAATTTGTCCATTTCTTCCAGGTTGTCCATTTTATTGGCATAGAGTTGCTTATAGTAATCTCTCATGATCTTTTGTATTTCTGCAGTGTCAGTTGTTACTTCTCCTTTTTCATTTCTAATTCTATTGATTTGAGTCTTCTCCCTTCTTTTCTTAATGAGTCTGGCTAATGGTTTGTCAATTTGTTTATCTTCTCAAAGAAGCAGCTTTTAGTTTGGTTGATCTTTGCTATCGTTTCCTTCATTTCTTTTTCATTTATTTCTGATCTGATCTTTATGATTTCTTTCCTTCTGCTAGCTTTGGGGTTTTTTTGTTCTTCTTTCTCTAATTGCTTTAGGTGCAGGGTCAGGTTGTTTACTCGAAATGTTTCCTGTTTCTTAAGGTGGGATTGTATTGCTATAAACTTCCCCCTTAGAACTGCTTTTGCTGCATCCCATAGGTTTTGGGTCATCGTGTCTCCATTGTCATTTGTTTCTAGGTATTTTTTTATTTCCTCTTTGATTTCTTCAGTGATCACTTCGTTATTGAGTAGTGTATTGTTTAGCCTCCATGTGTTTGTATTTTTTACAGATCTTTTCCTGTAATTGATGTCTAGTCTCATAGCATTGTGGTCGGAAAAGATACTTGATACAATTTCAATTTTCTTAAATTTACCAAGGCTTGATTTGTGACCCAAGATATGATCTATCCTGGAGAATGTTCCATGAGCACTTGAGAAAAATGTGTATTCTGTTGTTTTTGGATGGAATGTCCTATAAATATCAACTAAGTCCATCTTGTTTAATGTATCATTTAAAGCTTGTGTTTCCTTATTTATTTTCATTTTGGATGATCTGTCCATTGGTGAAAGTGGGGTGTTAAAGTCCCCTACTATGATTGTGTTACTGTCGATTTCCCCTTTTATGGCTGTTAGTATTTGCCTTATGTATTGAGGTGCTCCTATGTTGGGTGCATAAATATTTACAATTGTTATATCTTCTTCTTGGATCAATCCCTTTATCGTTATGTAGTGTCCTTCTTTGTCTCTTCTAATAGTCTTTATTTTAAAGTCTATTTTGTCTGATATAAGAATTGCTACTCCAGCTTTCTTTTGATTTCCATTTGCATGGAATATCTTTTTCCATCCCCTTACTTTCAATCTGTATTTGTCTCTAGGTCTGAAGTGGGTCTCTTGTAGACAGCATATATATGGGTCTTGTTTTTGTATCCATTCAGCCAATCTGTGTCTTTTGGTGGGAGCATTTAGTCCATTTACATTTAAGGTAATTATTGATATGTATGTTCCTATTCCCATTTCCTTAATTGCTTTGGGTTCGTTATTGTAGGTATATTCCTTCTGTTGTGTTTCTTGCCTAGAGAAGTTCCTTTAGCATTTGTTGTAAAGCTGGTTTGGTGGTGCTGAACTCTCTTAGCTTTTGCTTGTCTGTAAAGGTTTTAATTTCTCCATCAAATCTGAATGAGATCCTTGCTGGGTAGAGTAATCTTGGTTGCAGGTTTCTCTCCTTCATCACTTTAATTATGTCCTGCCACTCCCTTCTGGCTTGTAGAGTTTCTGCTGAGAGATCAGCTGTTAACTTGATGGGGATTCCCTTGTGTGTTATTTGTTGTTTTTCCCTTGCTGCTTTTAATATGATTTCTTTGCATTTAATTTTTGACAGTTTGATTAATATGTGTCTTGGTGTATTTCTCCTTGGATTTATTCTGTATGGGACTCTCTGTGCCTCCTGGACTTGATTAACTATTTCCTTTCCCATATCAGGGAAGTTTTCAACTATAATCTCTTCAAATATTTTCTCAGTCCCTTTCTTTTTCTCTTCTTCTTCTGGAACCCCTATAATTCGAATGTTGGTGTGTTTAATGTTGTCCCAGAGGTCTCTGTGACTGTCCTCTGTTCTTTTCATTCTTTTTTCTTTATTTTGCTCTGCATCAGTTATTTCCAGTATTTTATCTTCCACCTCACTTATTCGTTCTTCTGCCTCAGTTATTCTGCTATTGATCCCATCTAGAGTATTTTTCATTTCATTTATTGTGTTTTTAATCGATGCTTGATTCATCTTTAGTTCTTCTAGGTCCTTGTTAACTGTTTGTTGCATTTTGTCTATTCTATTTCCAAGATTATGGATCTTGGAAATAGAATCTTGGATCAGCTTTACTATCATTATTCTGAATTCTATTTCAGGTAGACTGCCTATTACCTCTTCATTTGTTAGGTCTGGTAGGTTTTTATCTTGCTCCTTCACCTGCTGTGTGTTTTTCTGTCTTCTCATTTTGCTTAGGTTACTGTGTTTGGGTTGTCCTTTTTGCAGGCTGCAGATTCGTAGTTCCCGTTGTTTTTGGTGTCTGACCCCAGTGGCTAAGGTTGTTTCAGTAGGTTGTGTAGGCTTCCTGGTGGGGGGGACTAATGCCTGTGTTCTGGTGGTTGAGGCTCGATCTTGTCTTTCTGGTGGACAGGTCCACGTCTGGTGGTGTGTTTTGGGGTGCCTATGGCCTTATTATGTTTTTAGGTAGCCTCTCTGCTAATGGGTGGGGTTGTGTTCCTGCCTTGCTAGTTGCTTGGCATAGGGTGACCAGCACTGTAGCTTGCTGGTCGTTGACTGAAGCTGGGTGCTGGTGTTGGGATGGAGATCTCTGGGAGATTTTCGCTGCTTGATATTATGTGGAGCTGGGAGGTCTCTTGTGGACCCGTGTCCTGAAGTTGGCTCTCCCACTTCAGAGGCACAGCACTGGCTCCTGGCTGCAGCACCAAGAGCCTTTCATCCACCCGGCTCAGAATAACAGGGAGAAAAAGTAGAAAGAAAGAATTAGTAGAAGAAAGAAAGAGAGAGGGAAAGAAAGGAAGAAGGGAAGAAAGGAAGGAAGGAAGGAAGAAAGAAAGAAAGGAGGGAGGGAGGGAGGAAGGATGGAAAGAAAGAAGGAAAGAAAGGAGGGAGGGAGGGAGGAATGAAATCAAAAGGAAGAGTGAATGGAAGAAGGGAGGGAGGGAGGAAGGAAAGCAAAAGGAAGAGTGAATGGAAGAAGGGAGGGAGGGAGGGAGGAAGGAAAGAAAGAAAGACAGGAGGGAGGGAGGGAGGAAGGAAAGAAAAAGAAAGTGGAAAGAAGAAGGGTGGGAGGGAGGGAGGGAGGAAAGAAAAAGAAAGAAGGAAAGGAGGAGCGGAGGGAGGGAGGGAGGAAGGGAAGGTAGGAAAAAAAGAAAGAGCAGGTAAAGTAAAATAGAATAAAGTATGAAATATAGCAGCGTTATTAAAATTAGAAAGTAATTATTGAAAAAAAAAACGGACCGATAGAACCCTGGGACATATGGTGGAAGCAAAGCTATACAGAGAGAATCTTACACAGAAGATTACACATACTCATTCACAAAAAGAGAGCAGGGGGAAAAATCAAAAATCTTGCTCTCCAAGTCCACCTCCTCAATTTGGGATAATTCGTTGTAAAAAGAGGAAAAGGGCGAGAAGTCTGAAATCTTGCTCTCTAAGTCCACCTCCTTAATTTGGAATAATTCGTTGTCAAAAGAGGAAAAGGGGGGAAAGTCTTAAATCTTGTCCTCAAAGTCCACTTCCTCAATTTGGGATGATTCGCTGTCCATTCATGCACTCCACAGACGCAGGGCACATCAAATGGACCGTGGAGCTTTAATCCGCTGCCTCCGAGGCTGCACAGAGAGATTTCCCTGTCTCTACTCTAACTGCTCCTGGGTCTCAGCCTTGGACCTGGCCCCGCCTCTGCACATAGGTCGCCAGAGGGCGTCCGTTCTTCGCTCAGACAGGACGGGTTTAAAGGAGCCACTGATTCGGGGGCTCTGGCTCACTCAGGCAGAGGGGAGGGAGGGGCGCACAGTGTGGGGTGGGCCTGCGGCGGCAGAGGCCGGCGTGACGTTGCAGCAGCCCATGGCGCTCCGTGCGCTTTCCCGGGAAAGCCGTCCCCGGGTCCGGGACCCCGGCAGTGGCAGGGTGCACAGGCCCCCCGGAAGTCGGGGCGGACAGTGACCCGCGCTCACACACAGGCCCTGCGGCGGCGGCAGCGGTGGCAGGCGGCGGCAGCGGCGGCAGCGGGCGGCGGGAGCGTCGGCGGCGGGGGCGGGCGGCGGGCCATGGCGGCGGCGGCGGCGGCAGCGGGCTGCGGCGGCGGCCGCGGCGGCGGCGGCCCACGCCCGTCTCCGAGGTCCGCGCGTTACCCGCAGCTCGCGCCTGTCCCGGCGCTTCCCCAAGCAGCCCTCTTAATGCCCTCTCCTCGCGCACCAGGAAACAAAAGGGAAAAAAGTCTCTTGCCTCTTCAGCAGCTCCAGACCCTTTCCCCGGACTCCCTCTGGGCTAGCCATGGTGCACTAACCCCTTCAGGCTCTCTTCCTGCCGCCAGCCCCAGTCCTCTCCCTGTGCTCCGACTGAAAGCCAATACCCGGGCCTCAGCTCCCAGCCCCGCCCGCCACGGTGGCCGGGCAGACAAGCCTCTCGGGCTGGTGTGTGCCTGAGGGCACCGATCCTCTGTGCCGAAATCTCTCCACTTTGCCCTCCACAACCCTGTTGCTGTGCTCTCCTCCGCTACTCCTAAGCTTTCCCCCTCCGCCACCTGCAGTCTCCGCCCGCGAAGGGGCTTGTAGTGTGTGGAAACCTTTCCTCCTTCACGGCTCCCTCCCACTGGTGCAGGTCCCGTCCCTATCCTATTGTCTCTGTTTATTCTTTTTTTCTTTTGCCCTACCCAGGTATGTGGGGAGTTTCTTGCCTTTTGGGGGGTCTGAGGTCTTCTGTCAGCGTTCAGTAGGTGTTCTGTAGGAGTTGTTCCACGTGTAGTTGAATTTCTGATGTATCTGTGGGGAGGAAGGTGATCTCCGCGTCTTACTCTTCTGCCATCTTCCCAAGCTCTATCTTGATTACTTCAAATTTTTGGCAATTATGAATAAAGCTGCTCTAAAAATCTGTGTGTAGGCTTTCATGTTTTGCATTTGGATAATTAACTAGGAGTGTGACTGCTGGATTGTATGATAGGTAAGCCTATATTTAGCTTCATAAGAAATTTACAAAGTGCTTGTACCATTTTGCATTCCAACAGCAATTAACGAGCTTTCCTGTTGCTCTATATCTTCACCAATATTTGGTGTTTACCATGTTTTGGAGTTTAGCCATTCTGATAAGTGCTTAGTGGTTTCTCGTGAAATGAAGTTTTCTTTTTTTTAATAAATTTATTTTATTTTTGGCTGCGATGGGTCTTTGTTGCTGCGCACGGGCTTTAGTTGCGGTGAGCTCGGGCTACTCTTCATTGCGGTGCACGGGCTTCTCATTGCGGTGGCTTCTCTTGTTGCGGAGCTCAGGCTCTAGGCGCACGGGCTTCAGTAGCTGTGGCACGTGGGCTCAGTAGGTGAGGCTCACAGGCCCTAGAGCGCAGGCTCAGTAGTTTTGGCACACGAGCTTGGTTGCTCTGTGGCATGTGAGATCTTCCCAGGCCAGGGCTCGAACCCATGTCCCCTGCATTGGCAGGTGGATTCTTAACCACTGCGCCACCAGGGAAGCCCAGAAATGGAATTGTATTAATTCTTTTTTACTTTAATTTGGATGCAGACCCTATTTATTTATTTATTTATTTAGTAATGTAGCTATTGTCTAGTACCTGAAAACGTTTATCCTAGAACCAGATTGTCTAGATTCAAATTCTAACCCTACATTTTGCTCCTTGTGAGACATAGGCTAACTACTTAGCATGTGCTTCAGTAGCCTTATAGATAAGATGGAGATAATAATACCATCTACCTCACAGAATTGTTAAAATTCAGTTAGATTATCATGGAACATATAAATAACAATAAGAGTATCTGGCCTATAGTAAACTCTTTTACTTTTAATTGTATATAATAATTTCATTCTTTTATTTTATCAAGGGGAAGGAATTTAGAATGTAATTCCAAATATTGATAGAACTAGGGTAATTATTTTAATTTTAAATTAATTAAAAAAACTCAGTTACATAAACATAGAATTCCTCTATTTCTGCATCATTACCATATTTAGCTTTCAGCACAGTATTTAAATTTCAATTCAGTAACTTCACAGTTGTACGTCTTTTTACAAACTTTCAATATTGAGAACAGTGGCCTGAAGAATTTTTAAGCTGTTTTTTTTTTTGGTGGGAGGGAGAAAAAGGATAAGTTTTAACCCCACTATTTTGTAATTTAGTTTGGTCATGACTCTGATTTGATGAAACTGAGATCAGTATGATAAATGAAATTGCAAAGTTCAAGACTTTGCTCCACTGTTTATTGTTAACTATTCAAATGAACTGAATTCTTAAAATTTCAGTTGTTTCCAGAACATGCCGCTTCTGAAGCATCATAATCTCAATGTGTAAGCAGATTGTTATTGTTCATCTAATCCATCAACCATAACTGCATTGCCAGTGGTCTGGCCCTAGGAGGGCACAAAGTTCATAGACTTAATTATTACAAACAGTATGTCTTCTATTTTAATTTTCTAGTGGAGGGTAACTCTGGGTCAGTCATGCAAGGAACTGACTTAAGTTCCATGTCCTTGAAAAATGTTGCCACCTCAGTTTAAATTAATGGTCTAACAGCTTCGACCATTTGGGGAGCACTCTCAGTAGTCATATGTCCTAAATTTGACTACTTTCATATTAGCATTGTTAAGACATTATGGGAATTCCCTGGCAGTCCAGTGGTTAGGACTCCACGCTTTCACTACTGAGGACCTGCGTTCAATCCCTGGTTGGGGAACTAAGATCCCACAAGCCATGCAGTGTGCCAAAAAAAAAAAAAAAAGACTTAATTAAACCCCAGAACACAGTCGTGCTTGTCATGGGCATCATGTTTAAGAGTTCTTCTGTCACATCAAAATTTTCTTTGACACCACCAAATGATAGATCTAATTGGATGGTAATATATATACATATATGTAGCTGAGCTCTCTTCCACTGCAATAGAAACGCCATAAATGATTTAACTTTTTCATAGAATTTGTCCTGTGAATTCTCAGCCTTATCTTCATTACACTGAATAATGGTGTTTGCCTTGATAATGCTATTTTTTGGTTATGGAGTGTGGGGCATGATTTTTCTCCTGCACTCAAGAGATAATCCTTTATAAACTCTCCATTCCTAAAAAAAGTTTTAACGGAGAAAGGGTATTTTTCAATTCCTATGTGATTGGATTTTGCAGCATAATCATTTATTATACATTGAATATTAATGTTTTATAAATCTGGGGAATTTCCAACTCTGCTGAGAAATTCCACTGGAAAAAAGAAAAGAAAAAGAATAATAAACTAAAATGTCCCTGTACTACTCAGTGCTCCCTTCTTGGTAGTGGAAAACACATTTCTAAAAAAGTGGAAACTTTAACAACTCAAATATCTTCAAGATAAATATTGCCCTAAAACTTGCCTTATCATAAAACCATACAAAAATTAGACAGATTTAAAAAAAGGGAGTCAGAATTTTTTATCTAATTGATCAGAGACAAAGGGCCAGTGATTCTTTTTTAATATTGAAATAATATAAAAAATAAGGTGTGGTCCATAAGTCAAAGGGATTCCTTAAAAGATATTGTATTTATCATAACTAAATTTAAAAACTCGAGTTTGCAAACAATATTGAAAGCAGAGAGATTAAGAAAAATTACCAATTTTTGAAACCTTTTGGACATTTTTAAAAAAATGATAACAAATGGTATTTTATTAAATTTTAATAAACTGTGTACAACATAGAAATACTTGCCATATACACCATTCTTGGACATTTTCTTACAATTGTAAATATTCAGAGCACTTTACTATATTCCACAACAGCATTTTTTAAGGTTTATTTTTCATAAAGGAACAACTGTGTAAAAGATCAAGCAGCATCAATTTTCTGTTTCATTGCCCTCCAAGGCAATCTGTGGAATTAAATAATTGCAATTTTGACCTCTACTGCAAATGATCAATCAGCTGAGGCTTCTACTAAAAGTCCTTAATATGACAAAGACAAAAGAAGAAGATACAATTGTCAGATGAAGTGGCCAGAGATTTACTGATCTTATTTTTTAAAGTCTTTATTTGCACAGTAACAAATATAAATATTTGATTATTTCATTAAGTTTATCCAGTGAGTATTTATTTATCAGCTAAGAGGCCCTAGGCACTAATCTAGCCATTTGGGATCTAGAAGTAAATAAAACATAAAGAGACCCCTTTACCTTATGGTACAAGAATTCTTTTGAGAAGACAGATATTTGTGGGGAAAAAAAAGTAAACATGTTGTGTGTTAGATTGTGATGAAAGTTAGGGGGACAAACATAAGTTAGGGTAACAGTCCCTGTGGTGAGATGTGGTGAGCTATTTTAATAGAATAATGTAGGGTAACTTCTCTAATAAAGCTACCTTTGAAAAGGCATTGGAAGAAATTAAATGAACAAGCCAAGGCTCCAGGATAAACTTGGCAGGCAGAGCGGATACCTAAAGCAAAGGTCCTGAACCTTCCTGCTGGTCCAGTGGTAAAGAATCTGCCTTCCAACGCACGGGACACACGTTCGATCCCTGGTCGGGGAGCTAAGATCCCACACGCTGCGGGGCAACTAAGCCCGCGCACCTCAAATACTGAGCTTGCGTGCTTCAACTAGAGAGCCTGAGGGCCGCAAACTACAGACCCCATGCACCCTGGTGCCCGTGAGCCACAACTAGAGAGAAGCCCACACTCCACAACGAAAAGATCACGCGTGCTGCAACTAGGACCTGATGCAGCCAAAAAAAATACGGGAACTAAATAAATAAATAAGTAAATAGACAAATAAATAAAGAGAAGACCTAAGATAGATAAATAAATAAATGAATAGAAGGCCTAAGATAAAGAGAAGGCCTAAGATAGATAGATAAATAAATAAGTAAATAAGTAAAGAGAAGGCGTAAGATAGATGGGTGAATAAAGAGAAGGCCTAAGATAGATAGATAAATAAACAAATAAATAAATAGATTAAATCAATCAATCAATCAATAAAGTAAAGGCCCCAAGGGGCATTGTGTGTGCCTGGAAGTGTGAGGAAGTCAATGTAGTGGATGAAGACAAAGTAAGGTGGTAGGCAGTGAAGTTGGAGGGGTCACCAAAAGGACAACTGGCAGTGACTTAATTTGCTGTGTGTGTATGTATTTACCTTGAACCAGGAACTCTGCGCTCAGGCCACACACCTCAACTCTCCATCCCTAAGTGATACTTTAGAATTTTTTTTAATGAGAAAGAGGGAAGAGAAATAACAGGTGTGTATCTATTTGCATGTGTGTGTTTATTCTTTCCTAAAAACAGTACTAAATTCTTTGATTTTATTATTTAAAAGAACTGTTAGGAATTTTTATTCTATTTTACAGTTGAAGAAATGGTCCACAAATTCTGTTTTTTTCTGCTTCCTAAACATATCCTCTTGCTACCTGCCCAAACAGTCATTCTGGGATCCCAGGGTGGCCAACAAAAAGTGCTAATGTATGCCTTCAAAGAAACACAAGGTAGAAATGACTTGGAAGTTGGCCCCAGATTTATCTGGGTTTGAATTCTAGTACTGCTACTCGTTGGCTAGGTTAACACTTGTTAACATAGTCATGCAAATATCCCAGGCACTTATTAGTTTCATTTGCCTGTAAAATGAGTATAATAATATCATGTATGTAAAGATTAACATATATAAGGAAGCTAGCCTAGAATCCCCAGATGAAAATAATAAATATTAGTTCCCCGTCTTCTCCCTTCCTTCAATTAGGAGATGGAGATCAAGTGGGGATTCAACCTGGTTTGGGGAAATTGATGGACAGAAAGAAAGCATGCGCAGGACCTGCCTTGTGAGGCAAAGCTCACTTCCTAGTGGAGAGTGGAGGTGTGTGGTCTGATCCCTTGAAGAGTTCCTGGTTCAAGGCCTGAAAAGAATTGAAGGTAAGGAAAGGGTGAGAAAGAGGGAAAGGGAAGTAGCAGCTGTGTATCTATTAAAATAATTAACAGCTAATGCTAATAAAATAATTCGGGGGAGGGCTTCCCTGGTGGCACAGTGGTTGAGAGTCCACCTGCCGATGCAGGGGAAACGGGTTCGTGCCCCGGTCCGGGATCCCACATGCTGCGGTGCGGCTGGGCCCATGAGCTATGGCCGCTGAGCCTGCGCATCCGGAGCCTGTGCTCCGCAACGGGAGAGGCCACAACAGTGAGAGGCCCGCGTACCGCAAAATAAATAAATAAATAAAAATAATTCAGGGGAGATTTGAATTTAGAATTGGTAGAGGTGGAGGTGGGGATGGTGGTGATATTCTGATGGTTGAACTAGCAGATGTGAAATAGGAAGTGAAAGAAAGTGAGGGGTTAATCATGATTATCAGATTTTTGCCAAAAAAAACCCCCAAAAACTGTAAGGCGTCTGTGGGACTATGGAGTGAAGCAAATTGGGGCAGAGAAAGATCCCTTCTGTTGAGTAGACAACACAATTGAATATGACTCAAAAGTTTGAAGGAGAAGATTCAGGAACACAAACAAATTGGTATGTAAATCTGTGAGACCAAAAAAAAAAAAAAAAAAGAGAAACAAAAAAAAAACGCATTAATTGCTTATACAATAAGATGAAATCATTTTTCATTTTATATGTACTCACTCAAATATTGTCCGAATTTAAGAAATGCTAAGGGTTTATCCATTTTGAAATTTTCCATTTAAAGAAAAAAATAATATTCTCACAGACATATTCATCAAGAATGAGATGACCAGAACTTGAGGAAAGTAAAAATAATAATAATGTTTTGTGAATTTTATGCAAGTGAACTTTCTCGAGATGCTTTTGACTATTAATTTCTCTTCCTATTTTCTCTGCCCTTAGATTTGTTTCATGAACCACTGCTGAGAATGAGCTTAATGAGTAGTTTATTGGAGTTGGAAGTCACAAGAAAAACATACCAGGAGAAAATAAGATTTATTAATATGTACATCATTGCACTCTAGATTATTTCACTTATTAGTCAATACAATCTATTATAATTATAAACTATAATAATAACTAAGGAAATTTAGATTCAAAGAGGTCATGTAAAATGTTTTAAGGTCTTGTCTTAGTTTGCTAGGGCTGCCATCACAAAATACCACAGACTAAGCTGTTCAAAAGACAGAACTCTTATTTTCTCTGGAGGCTGAAGTACAAGATTGAGTTGGTTTCTCCTGAGCCCTCTGTCCTTGGCTTGGAGAGGGCTGCCTTCTCACTGGGTTCTCTAATGGCTTTTTCTCTGTGCAGATACATCCCTAGTGACTCTTCCTCTTCTTATAAGGACACCAGTCACATTGCATTAGGGCCCACCCATATAAACTCATTGAATCTTAATTTTCTCTTTAAAGGCCCTATCGAGAAATACAGTCACATTGTAAGCTATTAGGAATTAAGACTTCAACAAAAAAATTTAGGAGGACAATATTAAGTTCATAACACTCACATGGCTATTAAAAAAATAAAACTGAGATTTTCATACTCTCAGACTCCAAAATCCACACTCTTTCCAATATACTGTGCACTGTTTGACATTAGACCTAGGCCTGAGACTAAAGATAGAGGTAGGAACACAGAGCTGATAGGGAGCAGAGATCATTCGAAGAGGCTTATGTAGTGGAGTTATATAAATTTTGATACTTCAGTTATTGCTCACTCTACCTTGAGTCAAATTACCTGTATGCCATTTAGAGCTTTTTGGTTTATTTTTTAATTAATTAATTAATTTTTATTGAAGTATAGTTGATTTACAATGTTGTGTTAGCTTTAGGTATACAGCAAAGTGATTCAGTTATACATACATATATACCTAATTTTTTTCAGATTCTTTTCCCTTATAAGTTATTAAAAATGATTGAGTATAGTTCTCTGTGGTATATAGTAGGGCCTTGTTAGTTGTATAATTTATATATGGTGGTGTGTATATTTTAATCCCCAACTCCTAATTTATTCCCTCCCTCTTTCTCCTTTGGTAACCATAAGTTTGTTTTCCATGTCTGTGGGTCTGTTTCTGTTTCATATATAAGTTCATTTGTATCTTCTTTTTTTTGATTCCACATATAAGCAATATCTTATACTTGTCTTTCTCTGTCTGGCTTCACTTAGTATGACAACCTCTAGGTCCATCCATGTTGCTCCAAAATACAGCTGGATTAAAATCTCAGCAAGGCTCTTCGTTCATCGCTTACCAAAGGTAGACTCCTTGACTTTTAATTTACAGTTCTTCATCTCTAACTGGGAAAATCCTGTTTACTTTTCAGAGCTATTGTGATGTGTAAATAAAGTGGTAGGCTGCAGCTGGGTAGCTTTTCAGTAAATGCTATCTCATCCTGTCACTAGAGATTCTGGAAATTTTTAACCCTTGGGTCAAGCGTCTCAGTGTCTTTCATGACTACAAATATACTTTGAGTGGCCCCAACACAAACTATCAAATAATAAGGTATCTTAAACATGTTACAAGTTTGTTTAATATAGTGTTTGAGATTGGAACAAAAGAACAGTTTCAATATGGAACCATCTGTAGAAGTGAAAGGAAGTTTGTGCCAAAAAGATTTCCTCTGGCTAAGCGATGAATGCTTTGATCTAGAAGTTGACTTAATATAAAATTGCCTAATTTGTATGCTGAGAGAGAGAGGAGGTACAGAGCACTGTTAGAGAAGCGTTAGATTTTCCTGAGTTTAGTGTTTTATCAATTGATGCAATTAATTGTTTCTAGTCTATGTCTGTATGTATATGTATTTTATGTATATATATATATATATGTTTCTAGTCTATGTATATATACACATATACATCATAAGACTATATATAAATACATATTTGCAGTATATATAAAATATATAAAAATATATGTAAGGAAATATAACATTTTCTTATTGAAAAGGGGGAAATTAGTAAAGAACAATTATTGTATAGTTAAACTTATGTAATATATGAGTATACCCTAGAAAAAAGATCAATTCATATTTGTCTGATATATACATATGTATAAGACAGTTATTACTTGTCCTATATAGAAAGAAAACTTACTACATTTGAGATAGTATTTAACATGTTTGGAATGACTCCAAAAATGATTTGAAATAACGTGACTATTAGATGAAAATTGCCCTTTGAACATATTACCTACTGTGTGTAATTGTTACTACTGTAAGAAACTTATCACTAGTATTATAAGCATCCTTAATTGTAAATTATTGTTTTAAACCCAATTTTACATAAGATAACGCATTGCAGTGCATGTTGGTGTCAGTCCTTCTGATTTCAGACAGATCTTGAGTGCAGATGGGGACTGAGGAATGAGTTGAGGAGAGAGAGCTGAGAATTCAGAGAAACCAAGACTAGAATTCGTAGGTCAGAGGAACAGTGACAGGGCTGCACAGAGAGAGAATTCCAGATGGCAGCAGAGTGCTCCCCTCCAGCATTTGGCTAAGTGCTGATCAGGGCATGTGTCTGAGGTTAGGGAAAACCACCTCAAGGATTGGGTGTAACAAGGCATGGCATTCACACAAAGACAGTCATAGTGCATGTTCTCACCCCACCTTCCCGACTGGAAAACCTCAAAGTTTACAGGGTGCTGTACACAGAACGGTTTTGCCTCAGTAGTGGGAAAAAATTAGCCTACAACAAAACTGCAAAAGTTCCAAATAACAAATCTTATAAACCAGATCCAGAGGATCAAAACATTCCTAAGGAATTTTAATAAATCTCAAAATTAAGCATAAGAATGTTTATAGAAGTAAATATATCTAACACTCACTATGTAAAATTCACAGTGTTAGAAAACCAATGAAAAGTTACCAAGGAAGTGTTAGAAGTAGTAAGCACTGATATTAAAACAATTATTATACCTGTACTGCCTATGTCCAAAAGGAAGTAGAAACAAAGAAGATAAAAAGTAATGCAAAACAGACTTTCAAATTTCTAGAGATGAAAATTACAATGTCCAAGATGAAAATAAATTGGATGTAATTAAAGACAAACTAAATATGGTCAAAAAAAGTTTAATGAACAATAAGCAAAGGGGTAAATAAACTGTACTATATTCATAAAAAGTAATAAAATGACAAAAAGGAATGAATTATTGACATACACAACATGAATAAATCTCACATATGCTGACAGAAAGAAGACAGACAAAAAGGGTATATATGGTGGAATTGAACATATACGAAATTCTAGAAAAATGCAAATTATTGCATGGTGACAACAGATTAGTTGTTGCCCGGGATTAGAGGGGTAGGTAGAGTTGGAAAGAATACATTAAAAAGACCACGAGGAAACTTTTTTGTCAACAGATCTGTTTATTATTTTGATTGTGGTGATAGTTTCATGGTTTTATACATACATCAAAACTCATCAAATTGCATACTATAATATGTGCATTTTATTATATAAACAACTTAATAAAGCTGTTTTCATATTAATTTACATGAAAGTATGAAAGAGCATGTAATGGATTTTCCTATCTCTTCAAACTTGTGTTTTAAAGACTTGAAATTACCACTGTAATGTTCAAAGGAGCAGTTTTACAGGGTTCACCACTGTAAAAATTTATATAGCTTCATTTTTCTTCAAATTCAAAAAATAACATTGATTTAATGGCAAGAATGAGATTTCATTTTTTATTATCTATAAAGTTGCAACCACGTGTGGTAAAAAAAATCTCTCTGGGTCTCTTACGTATTTTCTGACCTTGAGAGTAGAGGCAGTGACTTCTAATTTTCCAGATTATCTTTTCAAAGACTCACCATTCAGTCTAAGAACTGAACATGACTCTTACCTTGATATCACTTGCATGACTCTGGTGACCTTTCCTCTTTTCTGATCCCCTCAGAGGTAACCACTATCTTCAGTTTTGCATTTAAAATTTGTTTGCTATGAATTTAAGCTTTACCAAATAAATTGAGAGAATTTATGGGTTATTTTTCTGTTTTTTTTGACATATCTCCTAGTGTTAAACATGCAAGAACAGTTAGGCAAACAACTAATAACAATGTCTGCGTCATAGTGTGATATTTTCAGTTTATAAAAATTCGATTGTGCCAAATTATTTTCTTGGGGCTTCCCTGGTGGCTCAGTGGTTGAGAGTCCGCCTGCCGATGCAGGGGACACGGGTTCGTGCCCCGGTCCAGGAAGATCCCACGTGCCCCGGAGCGGCTGGGCCCGTGAGCCATGGCCGCTGAGCCTGCACGTCCGGAGCCTGTGCTCCGCAACGGGAGAGGCCACAACAGTGAGAGGCCCGCGTACCGCAATAAATACATAAATAAATAAATAAATAAAATAAAAAAGGCTCTGCTTTCCCCCATTTAAAAAAAAATATTTTCTTAATCTCTTGGATCACCATATTCACCCAACAGAACACTAATGTGTGTAACAGTTGCGCTACTTCCCTGCCATCTCTTAGTGAGATCTCTCTGTGCTTTCAATTGGTACGTTCCTTATCATTAGTGACACTAATCACTTTTTCATATGGTAATGATTCTTTAAATTTTTCCCCCTAAATCCCTGATTTTTTCCCCATATTTTCTATTTTTAATTAAAAAATTTATTGGAATATAGTTGCTTTACACTCTTGTGTTAGTTTCAGGTGTACAGCAAAGTGAATCAGCTATACCTATACATATATCCCCTCTATTTTGGATTTCCTTCCCATTTAGGTCACCACAGAGAACTGAGTAGAGTTCCCTGTGCTATACAGTAGGTTCTCATTAGTTATCTATTTTATACATAGTATCAATAGTATATGTATGTCAATCCCAATCTCCCAATTCGTCTCACTCCCTGCTTCTCCCTTGGTATCCATATATTTTTTCTCTATGTCTGTGTTTCTATTTCTCCTTCGCAAATAAGATCATCTATATCATTTTTTTAGATTCCACATACATGTGTTAGTATACAATATTTGTTTTTCTCTTACTGACTTACTTCACTCTGTATGACACACTCTAGGTCCATCCACGTCTCTACAAATGACCCGTTTTCATTCCACTTTACGGCTGAGTAATATTCTATTGTATATATGTACCACTTCTTCTTTATCCATTCCTCTGTTGATGGACACTTAGTTTGCTTCCGTGTCCTGGCTATTGTAAGTAGTGCTGCAGTGAACATTGGGGTGCATGCATCCTTTTGAATTATGGTTTTCTCTGGGTATATGCCCAATAGTGGGATTGTTGGGTAATATAGTAGTTCTATTTTTAGTTTTTTAGGAACCTCCATACTGTTCTCCATAGTGGCTGTATCAATTTACATTCCCACCAACAGTGCAAGAGGGATCCCTTTTCTCCACACCCTCTCCAGTATTTATTGTTTGTACATTTTGTGATGATGACCATTCTGACTAATGTGAGGTGATACCTCATTGTAGTTTTGATTTGCATTTCTCTAATGGGAAAATGAAATGTTTTATCTGGGCATTTGTGTGTGTGTGTGTGTGGTATGCGGGCCTCTCACTGTTGTGGCCTCTCCTGTTGCAGAGCACAGGCTCCGGACGTGCAGGCTCAGCAGCCATGGCTCACGGGAACAGCCGCTCCGTGGCATGTGGGATCTTCCCAGACCAGGGCATGAACCCGTGTCCCCTGCATCGGCAGGCGGACTCTCAACCACTGCGCCACCAGGGAAGCCCGCGGAAAAGCTTTGATGCCTAAAAATGTCTTCTCATCTACTAACTGATGGTTGGCACTCAACTCTCATCCTTTTATCTCGGAATCTCATCCCTTTAGCTTAAATCTTTTTTTCCCATTAAAATTCAAATACTGGTTGTGCTTTAAGATCATAGTAATTTTTACCTCAGCCTGAATGATCCAAAAGCAAGTTTTGATGATGTGCAAGAGGGAAGAGAACTTGAGGGCATAAGTGTTCTGCAGAGGGTATTAGGGAATAGAGAAGACAGAGCAATAAATAGACTCACAGGGGAAACTCAGAAAGTGGAGCTTGATGAAACAAGCAAACATCACGGTTTTGCTAAGGTCTATTCTAATTAGTTGTTATTCGTGTGTAAAAGTTTGCCTAAAAGGCATAACCTATGAGTGATTTGTGCCCCTGCATATTACGGATGTATAATAAAATTCAAACAGTGCAAGGAACACACAGATGACCACATGGCCTCAGCCATGCTCCATTTTGTAGTCTGCCCACTTTGAGCATCAGAAAATGGATTGTAGAAATCTGGTTCATCTTATTTTAAACTTCTCATTCCCCAAATTTGAAATAGTATTTATTTAAAAACCAGGTTCTTTATCAGGATCACAAAAACACTATAAAGTATTCATTGAAAAGAACCTAACATTTACTACTGTAGTACATTATGTACAATTTATTGACTATTTCTACTGAATATACATGTATGTATTACATAATCTAACATTTATATTAAGTATAACTATAACATGATTTTTTTTAAAATTTATTTTATTTATTTATTTTTGGCTGTGTTGGGTCTTCGTTGCTGCGTGCGGGCTTCCTCTAGTTGTAGCGAGCAAGGGCTACTCTTCGTTGCGGTGCGCGGGCCTCTCATTGCGGTGGCTTCTCCTGTTGCGGAGCACGGGCTCTAGGCACACGGGCTTCAGCAGTTGTGGCACGTGGGCTCAGTAGTTGTGGCTCGCGGGCTCTAGAGCGCAGGCTCAGCAGTTGTGGCGCACGGGCTTAGTTGCTCCGCGGCATGCGGGATCTTCCCGGACCAGGGCTCGAACCCGTGTCCCCTGCATCGGCAGGCGGACTCTCAACCACTGCGCCACCAGGGAAGCCCCTATAAGATGATTCTTGTGTCAACCCTGACAAAGCTGGTGAAATCCTTTGCTACAAAAATATGTCTCTGCCTTATAGTTTTGTTTCAGTATTAGTTTCCACATTTGCCAGCAAGATACTTTTCATCCTACTAAACTAATAGGCCACTTAGTTGAATACTGGATAAAATACAAATGGCAGAGAATTCTCCATTTCTGTTTATAATTTTTAAAATTTCAACTAAAAGTGCAAAGCTTTTATCAATTTCTGTAGCTTGCTCTCTTCCTAAACCTACTTGCTTCTTCCATCAATATTTAAGTTTCTGGTTTTAAATAACTGTGACTCTCCTTTAATGTGTTCTCTGTTAAAGGCTTTCTCTCCCTTTAGAATTGTTAGTAGGAGAAGTGGTATTTTTGTGGGAAGAAAACTGCATCTTCTCTACTACCCAGCTGTCAGGACTATAGAGCTACATCCTCAGTTGTATAATCAGAAACCTGGCCTGGCATCAACTAGTGGGATTAATAACCACTTTTTCAATTCCTTGCAATTAAAATATTTACATCAACTTCTCTTTGTTTTAACAATAGCATATAGAACCCAGTGTGGGTGTGGCTCATGATTCTGCTTCTCTGACTCATGATCTTAGACTTCTTGCTTCCAACTTCCTAATGAATGTGCCCTTTAGCAATTGCTGGGGGCCAGGTTTGTTTACTGCTACTCCTTTCCATCAGTTCAATGCCACGAGGCATCTCTTGAATGCATTTCTTTGCTACAAAGTATTTCTCTCCCCTGCCCTCACCCCACTCTCAGGTTCTGTTGCTTATTTAAGATTTGCATCTGTAAAGAGTCCTTTGGGTTTGTTTCCTTGGTGGACTGGCTGTCTTCCAAGATTTTGTTGTTAATCTTGTCTGACATTTTAAAGATGACCTTTTGGTGTTTTTATAAAACTTCTCAAGAAAAGGAAAACAGAAGTGCTCATCTAACCCTCTTCTAAAGACTATGCAAAAAAGCCAGTTGTTTTAAAACATTATGGCTGGTGATATAAATGGCTGCAGCATATTATATCTACACCTGCATGTTTTTAACTTCCAGAAACTAAAAATCAGCTCTGCAACATGCAATCAGCCATGAAGAAAGAAACAAACAAAAACCCAGTATTGAAAATTTTCTGCCTGATACCTGAATGTATTGGTGAACAAGCCTGCTACTTCTAGTATTTACATAAAGACAGTAGTCAAATAACCAATGCAGTAAAACAAACAATTCTTCTGTGAGAAAAAAGAATGATGCTACTTAGAGTTGATGGACATGAACTTTAGGAATTTTAGAGCTGAAAATAATCTTGGAGGCCTCCTTTTATAGATGAGGAATATGAGGTCTATGGTGGTTAAGTGAATTGTCCAAGCCAGAGATGGGACTAGGGTCAAAGTTGAGGTCTTCTGCCAGGATGTTGAGCTTACTCTTTGAACTTGCTGGGTGTTTACATATTGCATCAACAGAGCCCATATGTACTGGATTTTCTTCCATTTACTAATAGAAGCAAGTTAGTGCCTTTACAGGTATTGTAGTATAAAATCAGCCCATTCAGTCAAACTAGTCAAAAATTAGTCAATCTAGGAGTCCCAAAGAGACAATGCTTTGCAGGCTTTTTCTTTTCTTTTCTTTTCTTTTCTTTTTCCACTGGAAATGGGAATTAGATAGATAATGCATGTTTGTGTGTATGTATGTATGTATGTATATATATATACTTATATCTTGTTCAAATTTAAAAGAATACAATTTTTTATAGTCTATGTATGACATAAAAATAGAACGTCATTAATCAAATACATTTGCAGTATTTATTTTTGTAAGTAACTTCCTTTCTTTATGTATCTATACAGTTTTAAAGATAATGGGACAACACAGAAATATTATTCATTTTCAAGCTAACACTGATAAATAATGTTTTGTAAGTGCCCTAAATTATGTAAAGACTAAAAGTTCCATTGTTCTATCTATTCTATGGAAAGTGGTTGATGTTTATCTATGAAATAATGTATCAATCTCAGGAAACAATTCTTAGGTTAAAAAACTCATTTTCCCCGTGATGTCTTTTCACAAAGATTTAATTCAAAGAATTTGCCTTTGTAAGATCTCCATCACTTTTCACCATTGTTCCCATGCATGTTCCTGTTAAGAGTGCCTGATTCTGTTGCTAAGCAACCTTGCAGTCTTGTTGGGTCATGATGATGAACTAATAATTATTTAAAATGTGTCTGTTTGGATAGGGTCTTTTAAAGAATATCATGATACTTTTGTGTAAGAGGCTGGGTAAGAGGGTTCTTCATTTCAACTTACAGTTCGACAGGAATATAAGTGTTAGAATGATGTTTTCCAGGAGAGTTGGAAGAATGCCAAGAGTACACTAAAAAGCACTAGGTCTTACTTCCTCCCGGTATGCTTTTTTTCTAGAAAAGGGTAAAAGTCAGTCAGATGACAAGTCAAGAAATTTACCAAAGGACTTCAAAGAAATATGAGGAACATCAATATTCCTTTTATTGACTCGATTAAATTATTATGTTTTTCCTTCTCATCCCAAATTCTTAAGAAAAATTGTCAAGCCATATTATGTTGAAAAATAAGTCCCATGTAAGCGAGACATGGGTATTTGAATTTTATCAGGCCTCCAGAGAAAACTAAATTGTTGATTAAATCCTCATCCTGCTTGCTCTTGTCCCAGACATCCCTCTCCAGTTCAGGAATATCCTCCTTTAAATAGCTTATTTAACCATATGGGACTGATGCCAGTAGCCTTAATATTTTCTGTACGGTATACTGCGATATATAAGGGGACTACCATCATATCTCTAGCATGTAGTGAGAGTTAGTAAATAGCATTCCCAGTGTGTATCTGGAAAAACAAAAAGGTTGTTCCTTTAAACCATCTTTTTTGGTGATAAAGCAAAGAATCAAAGGTATTTCATTACTAAAGAATCCGAGAACGTCCTAACTAAGAGAAGAGCACTTCTAATGTCATCTCAAAATCCATCCAATCCAGAAGCAGAGCTGATGGTGCTACCAAGAGACAGAGTCTCCTTGTGGTGACACCACCTTCAAAAGTTTGGCAAGGTACCCCCAAACATCACCAGTTTTCTTTACAACCTTGCTTGTCTCTAGTATTTAAAGACACATCTGATACTTATTGATTCTATTTATATTTTGAGGGTGATCCCTTCTTAGGGATATCATCTCATATGCAAAGTTAAAAGTATTGATCATTTTTCTCTCCTAAACTTAAACTATTATAATTTATGTTTAAGGCAGCCAAATTTAACAGCTTTGGGGCCATAAAGGTGAGTGTTTAAATCTTGGTTCACTGTTCTGTAGGTGGTATATGGCCACTCCAGGTATCAGTTTTCTTACTTATAAACTAGGGTTTGCAGTGCTTTCTTCACAGATAAAGGATTAAATTTGATATGCTAACATAGTGTCTACCATATAGTGTACATTAAACGTGAGCCCTCTTTCCTATCTCCACTGGGTGTGGCCAACTTCTAGTTTTCTAGGATTTACTAGAAAATTTCATACCTTCTAGGAATATATGGCTTCTGATCATATTCCCTTACCATCTTCATTTTACTAAACTAAAGGCTCTTAACTTTTTTGTAATCCCCACATTCTTATTTCCTATCTCAGCTACTTTTCTGTTAATTTTTTAGAATTCAGTTTATTTCAGCAGGCATTAATTGAGGTAAGGGGAATTACAGTAGGTCCTGTGGTTACAAATGTAAACAGGATCCCTGTTCTCAGGTACCTTACAGTCTAGTGTCAAGAGTAGTAAACAGACAAAAAATTGCAATTTCACCTGATAAATTCTGTGATATTGGTAAGCCTGTGACAACACAAGGGAAATATCTAAATCAGATTAGGGAGGATGGGAGATTAAAGGTAAAGGAGCTTGCCGTACTTGTAGGCTTTTCTCTAGAGTTGGCAAACATCTTTACCTGTGTTCAAGGTTTAGATTGACCAAGACAGCCTTCACATTCCTTTCAGCTTAATAAAACTTTAGACAGGTTTCTTCCTGACTTAGAGGCCCTTGACCTCCCCTTATTTAGAACATTTACTCTAAAAAACATGCAAATTCTTTTTTCACCCCTTTGACACGTAAATCTTCTTCTAGTAATCTTGCCAGATTTACAACCCAGGAATGTCTTCCTCACGGACATGGGAGCCATTTTTCCAAATGTAATCATCAAGAAAGATAGCACCGCATTCTCTGTGGGAGGGCAAGAGTCTAACTTCAATAAGTGCTGATTAGCAAACACAGATGGCCTAATCACATTAACCAGTCTCCTCCTAATGTCCTCCAGTACCAGTCCACTAGCTCACTCCAGAATTGATAAACTGTCCCACCTTTTGTTTCAGCAGAGTTTAGTCCAATCTCTCTCTCCAGTTGCAATCGTTTTCAATAAACTTTCCCTTGCCTGTTTAAGTCTGTCCTTGGACAGGATGCATCCAGGTTTTGTACAAGGGGGAAAAACTGATTTTTGCCCAATAATCTACTCACTGATGCCTGGCACTTGGTCAACTTTTGTAATTGCTGATTAAAATAAGTCCATCATGTCAATGTCTAGGGGGAAATGTTTTCAATGGCTCTAAACACTTTGAGCAGTGATAAATGAAATCTCTGAGTTCACCATCTTCTAACTGGAACTAGAATTATTTTTCCAAAAATATGTTTCTTTACACTTATGCACAAAATGAGCCTCTGCCTCAAAGAGACTGTGAGTAGGCTCAAGTATCCACTCGTCCTAATAGCTTTATACTCGTTCTTTTGGTATTTCAATTATCTCAAGTGTTCAGAATCATGAATAAAGTTGGGAGCAATTCATGATGATGTTAATCAACTATAAATTACTCAACAAGGGCTCCCCTTATTATACTCTCCATGAAGCTCCCTAGAGGATCAGCTCAGGTACTGGCCTCATGCACAGTCTACATTGAGAGGATTTCCAATAATTGATGGTTTTAGCCAAAATTTTGAATTCTAAAAATGGATGGAAATTTGGAAATTCTAAATCAATCATAGCAAATTACAAATTATCATCAAGAAAGACTGCATAATAAAAATGTCTAAAGGTTACTGTAGAAATTAAGCTTAAATTCAAATTTAATTCTAAGGTAAATAAAAACATGTACTCCATTTTCTTTTTTTCATTATAAAATTTATAAAACCAGAATTTTCCTTCTAATGTGCGCATTGGGTGTACTTGCTTTTTCTTTCCAAAAAAAAATTTCACTAACTTAAGGACATATACAACATATGGCACCTTAGAATTAAGGAAATATGGGAGAATGATTTTGATTACCTCCTCATGCTACATGAAAATTCATTACTTCAAACTTTCTTGAACAATTTTTTAAAAGATGCCAGTTATCTAACTCATACAAACACCCATATACATATGTACATCTTTCTTGTTGGGGAACAGACTTATATTAGTGTAAATAAGTGGTCATTAAAGTTAATGGGTTCATTTTATATAGTTATAATTTAAGATATAGTAGAAATTGGTTTGAACATGATATATACCTTTTTAAAATATATTAGAGACTTATAGAACCACCTCACAGTGACTGTATTTGTCCATTATGAGGTTTAGAATATACTTTACTACTTAAATGAGTTGAGTATGATATTTTATCATTATACCTTTGCTTTTATCATATATTGTGGATGTAGAGTCTTTGGTCAGAAACACCCTCTATATTATAAAAACATCATTATAGAAAAATGCAGTATTCTTTTAATATATAATTTAACATGAAACTAGGACAGATTTTCAGCAGAAGAAGGGAGCTGCATATATTTGGCTTTTACTGGCAGGCCTGTTTCTGCCCAGTAATTACCCAGTCTTTACATACATGTTACAGTTCAGTGCTTTTAAGGAAATCCAGCTTTCTTTGCTCTCTGATCTTTTCTTCTCACAAAATACTTAGCAAACACATAGCTATTAGCTCCATAGGAAGTGGTTGTATATATCAGGTATTTTTCACAAGCCCACTTAACCAAGGTACCAAGTAATTTGACTAGAATCCAAACCAAATCAGTTGAAGAGCTAAGTGTGCAAAAAATCCTGTAACACACTAGATTCCAATGAGCCACAGTTTTATTAACACTGCATCACTTAGCAAACTCAGATGGGGTCTTTGGGTCTTTATGTTGAGTTTCTTTAATTGGCAAATGCTTAAGAGCACACTTTATTGATTGATTGATTGATTTATTAAAGAATCATCTTTTTTTAAAATTTATTTATTTTGGGCTGTGTTGGGTCTTCATTGCTGCACGTGGACTTTCTCTAGTTGCGGGGAGTGGGGGCTACTGTTCGTTGTGGCGCGCGGGCTTCTCATTGCGGTGCCTTCTCTTGTTGCAGAGCACAGGCTCTAGGCACGTGGGCTTCAGTAGTTGTGGCACACGGGCTCAGTAGTTGTGGTGCATGGGCTTAGTTGCTCCACGGCATGTGGGATCCTCCCGGACCAGGGCTCGAACCTGTGTCCCCCGCATTGACAGGTGGATTCTTTTTTTTTTTTTTTTTTGCTATACGCGGGTCTCTCACTGCTGTGGCCTCTCCCGTTGTGGAGCACAGGCTCCGGACGCGCAGGCTCAGCAGCCATGGCTCACGGGCCCAGCCGCTCCCCGGCATGTGGGATCTTCCCGGACCGGGGCACGAACCCGTGTCCCCTGCATCGGCAGGCGGACTCTCAACCACTGTGCCACCAGGGAAGCCCCGACAGGTGGATTCTTAACCACTGCGCCACCAGGGAAGTCCCTAAGAGCCCACTTTAAATGCAGTTACACAATGACATCATGATAAGAAATGCTATAGGAATATAGGCATAGAAAAAAAATTATCATCACTCACATATGCCCTGAGCATTTTCTGCTGAAGAGAGAATCTGAACTCCATAATGAGGGTACTAATACATTACATGCTTCTGATAGTAAGTTCTTATCACTTGAGAAATATCATCAAACATTATATCTCTGCAGCTTAATCCTTCTTAACCTGAAATATACCTTTAGAAATAATATTTTAACAGTTTGAGAAAATTCAGCTATTACATAGCTATTTATCTAAATATTTACATGAGATAATTATGAAGGCATTCTATTAATAATTTTGTGAAGACATTGTAATAACAATTTAGTCTTAGAATTTTAGAAAAAAAATAAACCAATAAAAAGGTACTTCTTCTGGTTCAAACTGTACAAATGAAAATTCTGAAGCTAAGTAAATTGGGCAAAGTATGTTGCTGTTTCATAAGTTAATGAAAGTAAAATTATTTATTAAATTTTTATTTATTTATAGTTTCATGGGTTTATAACACATAAGGTTCATGTGTATAATATTATATTTTGACATTTATATAAACTACAGTGTGCTCACCACCAAAAGGTTAGTTGTCAACTGTCATCATATTGTTGACCCCCTTTACCCATCTTGCCCTCCCTCCACCCCCTTCTCCTCTGCTAACCACTACTCTGTTCTCTGTATCTATTTGTTTCAGTTTGGTTTCTTCATTCATTTTGTTTTGCTTGTTTTTATATGCCACATATGAGTTAAATCATATGGTATTGGTCTTTCTCCATCTGGTTTATTTCACTTAACATAATACCCACAAGGTCCATCCATGTTGTCCCAAGTGCCAAGATTTCATCTTTTTATGGCTATTATTCCATTGTAAGTGTGTGTGTATCTTCTTTATCCATTCATCCATCAGTGAACACTTAGGTTGTCTCCACATCTTGTCTATTCTAAATAATGCTGTGATGAACACAGGGGTGCATATATCTTTTCAGATTAGTGTTTTTGTATTCCTTGGATAAACACCCACAAGTGGAATAGCTACATCATATGATAGTTCTAGTCTTAACTTTTTGAGGAATCTCCATGTGATTTACCATAGTGGCTGCACTAATTTACATTCCCACCAAAAGTGCACAAGGGTTCCCTTTTCTTCACTTCCTCTCCAGCACTTATTTCTTGTCTTTTTGATAATAGCCATTCTAATGGGTGTGAAGTGATATCTCCCTGTGGTTTTGATTTACATTTCCCTGATAATTAGTGATGTTGAACATTTTTCACATGCTTGTTGGCCATCTATATACCTTCTTTGGAAAAATATCTATTCAGTTTCTCTGCTCATTTTTTAATTGGATTGTTAGCTTTTTTGTTGTTGAGTTGCTTGAATTCTTTATCTATTTTGGATATTAGGTACATGATTTGCAAATATCTTCTCCCATTTGGTAGGTTTTCATTTTGTTGACGTTTCCTTTGTTGTACAGAAGCTTTTTAGTTTGATAATAGTCCCATTTGTTTAGTTACGCTTTTGTCTCCTTGCCTGAGGAGGCATATGCAGAAAGATATTGCTAAAACCAAAGTCAAAGCGAATACTGCCTATGTTTTCTTCTAGGAGTTTTATTGTTTCAGATCTTACATTGGAGTCTCTAATCCATTTTGAGTTGATATCTATGTATGGTATAAGATAGTGGTCTAGTCTCATTCTTTTGCGTGTGGCTATCCAGAAAAACTAAATTTAGATGCTCTCCATCCTTTCATCAAATTGTCAACCCATTCAGATTAATCTGCAAACTGCATCAAGAGGTTTGAAGGTAGAGAACTTTTTACTGTCTAGCTGATTTTTAAGAGTGATTAGGGCAGAGTTATAAATCAAATTACTGCAAAAAACGTTCTGGCTAGTCCATGTCAGTCACTTTCCTAAATTTCAAGGTTATTGACTGCTCAACTTATCTTATGACTTTAAATTTGAAAGCCTCAAATTAGCAACAAGTTCTCATAGGATTCAAAGCAGTAGGGGTTTTACAGAATGATTCTGTTAAATTAATCTTTTCCTCATTTGAAACATAGATGATTAAGATACATATTAATTTATTCAGAAAAGTCATACATTTTTTCAATGGAAAAAATCTTCCCTTCTGTTCTCCCTAGGGCTATTTGTGTGCAAAATTTAACAAATATTGGTTCAACTCTTTTTTTTTTCTGATTCAAAACTTCAGCACGAGTGATGATTAGTTGGATGGCTAACGAGATAGTAATCTCCTCAAACATCTTTTAACCCACTGGTACATTCTACATGAAGCAGCAGCTCAGTAACTGTTGAATGAACGAGTGGACAGATCCCACTTACCCAGAAGACTGAATTCTTCTTTAAGAATCTGAGGTTTAATTTTGTGGTCAAATGTTTAGAAATGGAAATAGAACTCAAAGTTCCACTTGACTTATAACGTGACTTCTGTCCTCAGCAGATGGTTAAAAAGGTTAGTTCTACCAGTGGCTTCAGAAAACATACAGAAGGTGTTAGCAGAACCATGATATTTACGGTATATATTTGATTGTTTCAAGAACTGAGTGAACAGGTAGTACTTGTAAGGGCAATCAGGTGCCAGTTTCAATGGTCAGGCCTGAAGTGCAGGGGTTCCACACTCAGCCCTGCTGCTTGTTAATTCTGGCTTCACTCATTATGCTTCCTGATGCTGCCACACAGCTCCTTATTTTGAGGTAACAGGTGATCTGACTATGCTTTTTTGTTTGTTTGTTTTTCTAACGTTACACAGAAAGCTAGAGTCAAAAATTTGTGTGTAGTCTGAGAATGATACTTTGGATATATTGCTATTTATGATAAGCCCAGATTTACATGTTTACCTCGAACTGGAAAAAAATTGCTAACTAGAATTTCCCCTGTAAAAGTAATTACTGACAATGTCTTCCTCCTGAACCACATGGACCTATATCAAGGCTGCTTATCTGTGCAAGATACCAAAGTTGTTACCACAGGACTATGCTATCAGAAGCAGATTTTCTGCCAGTGGGCTGGGCCAGCTTTTGCAAACTACAGGAAACCTGGGTTCCTAAAATAACCTAAGGGACACTCCTGATCTAAACTCAAACAGAATGGGGTTAATACATAAATCCTTGCAGGAAGTTTGGACACTGAAAAGATCTGTCACTGAGGATGGCGATTCAGCTTAACAAATGAGGCAATGAGACTGATGGAATACGCCCTTTCCAAAGAAGTTACAATGATTTCTGTTGATACTATCAGTATTTCCACAGTCCTCTGTTTCCAGGAGGTTATATATAGTATCACAGAAGAACCCTGAGAACAGATAATCAAGCCTTTATAAAGAATCAGAGAAATATATTAAATGCCTCTTAACAAGGAGAATTGAACTTTTTTACTAACAATAACCATTATTATCATTATAGAATTATTATATTGTTCTTAATATTTTATTATTAAATAAATATTATCTGCAGGGAAGGCAGATTGGCATCACATAAGTGTTACGTCACTGAAAACTAATCAATATACACACAAAATAAGGTGCTAAGGCTACACTAGGGAGTCTCACTTCTGATCTCAAGGTTATGCCAGTTTATCCCAATTTCTCAACAAAACTCTTTATCAAACTTATTGTATCTTATCCCGCACTATATCGGAACTGTTTTAAAAGGGATCTTGTTAGTCATTTTCCTTAAAAAAAAAAAAAAGAGAAATCCAAGTCATGCCTTTTCTATGAAATCTTTGGAGGTTGCTATGACAATGTTATTTGTAGCTCAGCCCACAATTCATATTCTTCAGCTTTTACCCAAAGTAACCTGGTTCTGCTTGCTAGGTATCATCTTCTAAGACTCCAAGAGATATTGCCAAAGCTTTCTCCAGAGACTAGGATTGGAAAAATGACGGCATTATTAAATGCTGAACTTTACAAAAATCATTTCTATTTTGAGCACCCTAACATAGTTATCTTCATTTTGCATAATCCTTTTTTTTTAAACAAGGATGTACATTTTTACATGGTTGCAATTACAGCAAACACAGGGTTTTGTGTTATTCCTTCACCATTTCCAATAACGAAAGCATTTTTCATATATTACAATTGGGGGATTATTTTAATGTTAAAGAATACATGAGGGCCTCCCTGGTGGCGCAGTGGTTGAGAGTCCGCCTGCCGATGCAGGGGATACGGGTTCGTGCCCCGGTCTGGGAGGATCCCATATGCCGCGGAGCGGCTGGGCCCGTGAGCCATGGCCGCTGGGCCTGCGCATCCGGAGCCTGTGCTCCGCAACGGGAGAGGCCACAACAGTGAGAGGCCCGCATACAGCAAAAAGGAAAAAAAAAAAAAAAAAAAAAAAAAGAATACATGATATTTAATGGATACAATCTATATTTAATTTAATCAGATTCCTATTACTAGCTATTTGTCTTCATTTTTTCCTTATTACAGATAGATTCACAAATAATATTATTATGAATATTTTTTTCCTCTACAGAATTGTTTCTTTGAATGAGACAGGGGTTATGGTTTGTTTGGCTTGTATCGACAGTATTTATAAAAGTGTAAATCTGAATGTGTTTAGGTGAGGCAAGTACAGTAACCTGTATTCCCATTGCCTTCCCCCAGGCCAACATTGTACATTTAGATTACCTGCTTGACCCTGAAAGCATTTGAATTTTTGACTCCTGGATTACTGGGTCAAAGGCGTAAGTATCTTTATGACTTTCAATAACAATGATCATTTAACTCTTCTAAACCAGTTATACATGTATTTCAATGTCACCAACTTTCATTTATTTGAGTACTTTCCAAACGTTAGGTGCTGTATAGGCATTGGGGACACAATGAGCAAGTAAGACAATGAACAGGGAGTTACAATGCAGTCTGAATTAATAGAACTTAGAATAGGGTACTAAGGGAACCCATAAGAGAAGCAGAAACAAGTCTTCTCCAAATCGGGTCATTACATGGGGAAGTGGTAGCAAGTAGAAGAACGGAGGAAGGAGAGAAGTCCAGGCAAAGAGAGCACCACATGCAATGGCCTGGAAAACATAAAGCAAGCATATTTTAAGTATTATGAGAATGGAGAGGGTGAGGTTAGTGTTGAAAGACATGAATATATATATGAAAAAGCATATATATATATGATTTTATAATGTAGTCATCATTAGGTATCATTTAATAATTTTTTGTCAAATTTACTAACTATATAAGCATGTTATACATGTAAAGTAGATTTAGTACGCATCGCATCTAAGAAAATCCAATTCCTGACATAATCAGCAGAATGAAAAGTGACACAGAGATTAGAAAACTCCCCAGCACTTGAGAGAAGAGAGGTTTGTGCAGTTTGATGGCAGCACAGGCCCATGTGTAGGAGAAGGGGAGGTGATGGAGCAGCAGGGATAGGTTAGAACAGTTGGAGTGCCTGGAGGGCCAGGCCAAGGAGTTCACTTTGTATTAACTCAATGGTCAATGAAATTACATAGCCATTTTAGAGGAAACAAAATTATAATTAAAACTGTAGAGGAAACACTCATTCCTTTCACTAAAGCAAAATGCAGAACATCCTGGTGTCAGCACTGGAAAACAATCTCCAGGTAATTGAAGCAGGAAAACCACATCCATTTAGGGGTTCTCTCATTTTCATTATGACTGCTACCACCATAGCAGCCTCTAGGCTTCCATTCTAACACTTTTGTCCAGGTATGGAGCAATCAAAAACATCTTGCTTTGTTTCACTTTAGTACAAATGATATAGAAAAGACATCAAAAGAATTTATTAAGTGATAAGAGAGAATAACTGGGAAACAAAGCGTGTGTATGAAATATATAAACAGTCTAGTTTACAAAGAACTACTTTATTCTTTATAGAACATTGTTAGCCCATAGTCCATGTTATTCTACATTGGACACCAAGTATCTGTTAACCCTATGAAATAATATGTAAGACATTATGTGCACTTATATAGTCTTTGTATACAGGATGTGATGGAAGAGGACCTCTACCAATAGATAGAAAAGAAGTTCTTGTAATTGTGTGTTATGCAAGCCAAAAGTGGATGGGGTAATTTGCCAGAAATAATACTATAAGGGATATAAGTAATTTGGTCCAAGTACTCCACTCTCTGGGTTGCATTATTCAAGAGTAAATTTTAGAATGTCTGGAAGCAGAGGTCTTACCCAGTGTTTGAGACATATGAGGTCTCTGAGAATTTCTCTGAAATCACACTGAACATCTTGTGTACATGTATGTGTGTGTGTATATCTCCTGGGAAGTCTTTAAAAGGCTCATAAGCTCTTTTATGGCACTTCTTCAATTCACTTCTGTGCTGGACCTCCCCATTTATGAAAGCAGAAGTTTCAGCCTCTGAGACTTTGGGCACAAGTCAGCAGGTGGTGACAGCTTTCTCTTCCAACACTGCATCTTTTAAGCATTCTTAAGAAAGCAAGCAGCCATCAGTTATGAACATCATTCAGGTGACGTTCTGTATGTATGAACTGTATTTGAGATTAAAAGACGGGGAAGAGATGGGAAGTGAGTAGACATGAGACTATTATAGGGCTCAGGAGAAAAGTGGCAGAATCTAATTACGATGGGATGAGTGGGAATACAGAAATGAGGATGGGCAGAGGATGCACATCTTGGTATTTGGTATATACCGCAGGGTTTTTTCACCAAGTTGTCATTCTGTGTTTGGAAAACAAAATTGGGGGGAAAATGAAATCAAAGAGTAAGTCAGTGCTTGGCATATAATAGGAATGTAATAAATTTTGGAAAGACTCACACTACCATGGTGAAACTTTTAGTACTAAAGATATATTTAGTATTAAACATATATTCATTTGCAGAACAGACAGAAGTTGGACTTTTATATTACTAATGCTTACAATACTTCAACTTCTGGTCATCTTATACAAGTTCATTAGACCACTGATCGTTGTTGCAATGGAGTTCTGAAAGTTTAATTTTGAGATGTGAATGAGAAATGAGGTCATGGCATAGATGAAGACAGGCAATGAAACTATAAAACTGGTAAGCTTGGTCTATGAGAACCTATATGAGCAAAGAATCTGAAAAAGAATAGATATATGGATATGTATAACTGAATCACTTTGCTGTACACCTAAAACTAACACACTGTAAATCAACTATACTTCAATAAAATTATTTTTTTTTAAAATTAATTAGTTAAAATTAAAAAACATTAAGCTTGGTGAAGTGTAGTTGACCTCATTCAGGAAAGTAGAAGTAGGCACTGGTTCTGGAGGATACAGGAGTGGTTTGAATAGAGAGAGGGCCAACTTTACTTCCTAACAGTAAGTTAAAATTAGGGGAATACAGAGATTATAGAATAATAATCAGAAAGTGGCCTAAATGTAAGAAGCAGGCTGGCTCTTCTTATACTAGAGAAAGAGAAAGCTAAATTTGTGGTGGAGATGGTAGGGGAATCATTTGAAACAATCCAGATTTCAATTGAAGTGAAGAGGTCAGAAAATATTAAGGATAAATAAAGCTTAGTTTATCCATTAGGAACATGGAAATTAGGAATATGGAAGTTAGAGTTAGTAAAAACCAGTCTCAAAATGATAATTCTCTAATTTGATAATTCTGAACTAATCAGAAAAAAATATGAACTATAGTGCACATTAAGTCAATGTTGAGGAAAATGTATTTATTGGAGTACAATTCAGTTGTTATTTTACAATGCTTTAACAAAAGTACACACTAAATACATAGAATTTATATATACTATAGTATAAGTATACTTTTTAGCATAGAAAATTACAAAATTATCTAATCACTTAAAAGAAAATAGCATTATCCTTCTCACAAAGTTCTGAAATTAAAGAAAAAAATTATGAAGATATAAACTATTCACTGAAGTTTTTGAAATAATCAGAAAGCTTGAATCAAAGAGAGACTGCATTTAAGGAGGATGTGTTATTGTTTAATTCAATGGTTAAAGAAACAGAAAAATTAAATGGGGACACTTTTCTGTTAAACTTTCCCCTCGGGCAGCTGGTATAAATAAGGGAGCTAGTATGGACCCTCCATTTCCCTTGAACAGGTGTTAACTTCTTCCTGTTTAGAGGGTTTCACTTCATGGTTAAGAGCATGGCCTCTGGGCTCAAATCTTTTGTGCCTGAATCCTAGACATGTCACTTGTTAAGTGTGCAACTTTTGGCAAGTTTCTTACTTTCTCTAAGCCTCAATATTTAACTGTGTAATGTGGATAATATTTGTGAGGGTTAAATGCCACTGACAAACGGTAACTGGTATACATTTAAGCGCTCAATAAATTTGTCTATCAGAAGGAGTTTGGACATAGAGGGAGATGGTAGATAGATTCAGAAGGGAAATGGGAGAATTCCTTTAGAGTGAACAGTTTCGAGGAAGATGACAACTGAAAGGGGGGTCCTCCTTCCCATTCAGCTGCTAGAAAAAGAGGTGTGTTTAACAGAACAGAGAAAACAGGCTGAAAACTGGTGGCCCTGTGGGCATTGGAGGAGGGGAAGCATGTTAGAAGTGTTTCACACACAGACCGAAGAAGCTAAATACTACACATCCAACAGAGCTGCGGATATCTATTTCAGTATGTCTGTGGGTCTATCTGTACAATGTTTCTCTTGAAAAGTCAGCAAGCGCTGTGAAGATAGAGCTCCAATCCTCTCTGACACTTGTTTAGGGGAGGGGCGGCAGCAGAGAAATCTCAGGGTGGAAGACAACCTACAAATACCTGCAGGGACATACATGACTACTTTCCACTTTCCTCCTGGTATCAGAAGGCAAACACGCTAGCACCTCTGTCTTGGACTTCCCAGCCTCCAGAACTGGGAGCAATAATTGCTGTTGTTATAATCTACCCAGTTGGTGGTATTTTGTTATAGCAACATGATTGGAGTAAGATAGCATGCTTCTACCCTAGAGGAATAATTCCTAGACTAATTACCTAGTAAAAGTTGTGCATTACCTCAACATACACCAAGTGATGCTGGATGAGGTAAAATCCAGAAACAAGGTTGCTGAAGAGTTCTGTCATGATCGACTCTCACATACTATCACATACCTCAGAGATACTACATATTTACTTGTGTTAGGAGCTTCACATGGCAGTGGTTTTCTTCATGGCAGTGTGAACACCAGCATCACTGCTACTTGCTACTCCTAAAGGAGCTCGAATGCCTCACTCCTCTTCCTTGGGAGCTATTCCAGTTTTCACTTGGCTGATCTTCAAGCTACTTATCATAAGTGTCCATTCTCTTGATTTTCAGGAACACTCATTACCATTATATCCCTCAGGGCAATTTTAGAAGTTTAAAGCAATGAAGAGCAGCTTCTTACGATAAGAAAAAAGAATAAGGTGGGTTGTTGTTCATTTATTGATCATTTATGAGTAGCTGTCATATGCCAGGCATTGGGGCATCATGCTTTTGACGTCAGAAGCAGTCCCTGCTTTCAAGTGGTCTCTGGTAAAGCTGGGAGGAGTTTCAACTGGACAGAATCGTATAACATAATGAGTAGATAAGTGCCAGGACAGGGTGCCAGGGTGGGAAGGAGGACACAGAGAAAGAATGAGTTCATCATGAAATATTTTTGAAGAACAGGACACCTGATTTGTGTTTTGAAGGAAATGTAGAAGTGTGAAAGACAACAAAAAAGTTTCAGAAGTGAACATTCTAGGCAGAGGCTACAGCAAGATTTAAAAAGCAAGAGGGCACAAACCACAGAGCTGATCTCCCTGTGCTACGTGGCTGCTTCCCACTAGCTATCTATTTCACATTTGGTAGTGAGTGTATATATGTCCTGTGACCACCTAGAGGCGTGGGATAGGGAGGGTGGGAGGGAGACGCAAGAGGGACGAGATATGGGCATATATGTACATGTATAGCTGATTCACTTTGTTATAAAGCAGAAACTAACACACCATTGTAAAGCAATTATACTCCAATAAAGATGTTAAAAAATTAAATTAAATTTTAAAAAAGACACGAGGGCATACAGAGCAATGGTGGTCCTAAGGAACTGCCAATAGGTACGTATGACTGGAGTGTAAGATCATTTGAGCAAGTAATGCAAAGGATACCAAAATGTGCAGTGGATAATCTAAGGTAAGCATATATCACCTTTCTTTTTTTCGCCCTAGAAATATTTACTGAGTGACTCTTATGTGCCAATGATTGTTGTAGGTTCTGCAGTGAAAAAATCATGACTCTACCTGCACGGAATTTGCATTCTACCTAGGGAAGAGACCGAAAATAAACCAATACCCAAATATTGATATATTGTTTGGCAGACGGGAACAAACATATGGAGAAAACTATATCAGAGATGGAATGGAGCATGTGTAGGTTAATGTGTGCACCTGCATGGGGATGCACAACAGCTGTTTTTTATAGGATGATCAAGGTCTCACTGATGTGGTGACATTTGACCAGAGACTTGAAGGTAGTCATATCCTATCTATTATCATAACCTCTAGTATCATATTCTATTTATATGTGTATGGATAACTTTTCTAGAACATTTCCAGAAGATGAAATCGTAAATGCAAGGGCCTTTGGATGGGAGAACGTTGAGTGTTGAAAGTACAAACTAAGAGGCTGGTGTTCCTGGTGTGGAAAGAGTGAGAAGAGCAGTGGATAAACTGGAGAGCTGGTGGTGGCGAAGGGGGTGCAGAAAAGATAGGGCTTTTTAGAGTCTCTTTAAGTACTTGTTCCCTTGTGGCTCCCCACCTCTTAGACGGAATCAAGGAACTGTCTAGCCCCAGGCAGTGGAGAATAGGCATTTGATAGTTTTTGCTGAAGAGTTAAGCTTAAAAGCCTAAAATCTTTATGGACAGAGAGAAATTGTGCTAAATTTCTTCTTTACTACATCAGAGTAATAGATGGATAAATCCAAAGAATTTTCCACAAAGGGAAAGCACCATCAGGATTTGCGTATTTTTTGTTTTGTCTTGTTTTTTAACAAGAGGGAAGGGAAATTACCGTTACTATTTGTAATCTAGAAAGACTGGGGTAAAGAGAGGTTAAATGGCTCATTCACTGCAAACCTGGGCTTAAGAGGACAGTCAAGAGTGTTCAACATGATGCCCTCGGGCAATCACTTACTCAGAGGAGGGCCAATTACTTTTTAAATTAAATTAAATTAATTTATTTATTTATACAGCAAGTTCTTATTAGTTATCTATTTTATACATATTAGTGTATACATGTCAATCCCAATCTCCCAATTCATCCCACCACCACCACCCTTGCCCCGCTTTCCCCCCGTGGTGTCCATACGTTTCTTCTCTACATCTACGTCTCTATTTCTGCCTTGCAAACCGGTTCATCTGTACCATTTTTCTAGATTCTACATATGTGTGTTAATATACGATATTTGTTTTTCTCTTTCTGACTTACTTCACTCTGTATGACAGTCTCTAGGTCCATCCACGTCTCTACAAATGACCCAAGTTCATTCCATTTTATGTACGTACTACGTCTTTTTTATCCATTTGTCTGTCAATGGGCATTTAGGTTGCTTCCATGACCTGGCTATTGTAAATAGTGCTGCAATGAACATTGGGGTGCATGTGTCTTTTTGAATTATGGTTTTCTCTGGGTATGTGCCAGTAGTGGGATTGCTGGGTCATATGGTAATTCTATTTTTAGTTTTATAAGGAACCTCCATACTGTTCTCCATAGTGGTTGTATCAATTTACATTCCCACCAACAGTGCAAGAGGGTTCCCTTTTCTCCACACCCTCTCCAGCATTGGTTGCTTGTAGATTTTCTGATGATGCCCATTCTAATCGGTGTGACTTTCAATACGCTTCCCTGGGGCAGTAGTGATTATCTTCCCAATAGCTTGGGCAGATTGGTGAAGAAGATCAGAAGCTGACTTCAGCTTTTCATAGCTCTCCATCTTTCTACTTCCTAAATTCCCATTCCTTTTACTTGAGCAGTGGTTCATCAAATATGTAACAGCAGCAGAAGCTTCTCCTAGAAACTTGTTAGAAATGCAAATTCCCAGCTGAGGCTCCGGAAATCATTGTTTTGACAAGCCTTCTGATTCTAGCTAAAGCTTGAGACCCATTGCTCTTCTTCTGATCTGAGAGAGAGGGAGGGGGGGAAAGAGACAGAAAGCCCAGGAAAGAATGCTGGAAAGTAAATTCAGAGAGCTTTTTTATATGGGGTTTTTACTGTGGTAACTTACAAATGGTTGGAAAACACCCACAAATTGAAACATGTAGCTACTTTAAGGACTCTTTAGCAGAAATCAATCTTATTCCCGATCTATTACTTAATAGGTCATTTCCTCATAGGGATGACTAACAGCAATTCAACAGGAAATGCTTTTTATATTTAAATAACACTTTCTGTTCCAAGATGTCAAAATGTTTGACAAGTGGTCAAAATGCAGCTCACTAATATTCTCAACCCCATGGTAGTAAATAACCCACATCTACCATCACTGCTGTTTACTGGTGATTGCTTTTCTGGGAAAGTTGAAGCGCCTTTGCTATCTCTGTAGAAAGTCAATGACTAAAGGAGGAAACGTCCTTCATCTTGGTTCCCATAGGAAACCAAATTGATAAATCACTCACTGACTTCTATTATTGCATCTCAAGGATAGTTAACAATGCTCATCAAGGAAAAATCCCAAAGAACAATCTTGCCCTATCTCTGATTAAACCTGATTTTGGAAAATCATCTGGCTCAATCTACATTTAACTACAATATGAATGCTACTTAATTCCTTATTACTTCTGATGACACAGGATCAATGCCACTTGAAGAGTAAGAAGCAAAGGTTCACTACATTGGGGTCTCCTTGACAGCCAAGCCTGTGCCTTAGTCATTTTGACTCCCTAGTGACCAGCTTGGTATCTGGAATAGTATATGTGATCAGTAATTATTTCTTGAATGTATGATGTATGAATGAGTCAAGATATCTTGAGACTTGGAGTCATGGGTCAAGAGGAGAAAACGTGGTTTAAAAAAAACCACTGAATTCTCAGAAGCCGGTGCGGCAATGAATGCTAATAACAACTTGACAGTGTCCTCTGTCATTGCAAATAATGTGATACCAACATCTACTAATCAATCAAAAAAAGACTTTCAGAATTCAAATTTGGATAGGATTTTGAGCTGGGGATTCCTCTCACCCACCTTTTCTTATGATAAAACTTGGAACTGTAGTGTCAATAGATAATATGCCAGGTTTTCACTTAAAATTGGAAAAGTTAATCTAATTTCGGAGGCATGAAATAAAACTGATGGGCAAATATTAGAATTTCCATCAATGAAAAAGCTTAATTTCTAAAATGCTGAAGGTTAGTTTATCAAAATACTGAAATTGCCTCATATCATAAGTCAAAGCACCCTCTCTTTACTAAATAAGGAGCTACAAAGTTGTACAATTACTGTCAATAATTTTTTTACTTGGTTTGAAAAAAGGTTGCTTGTTTTAAATAGAACAAAGTTCAACTGAAGTGACTATAATATCATCAGTCTTGTAAAGCTCCTTGTGTTAGATTTCTTCTATCCCCAAGATGCCAACCATGCATATTAAACGGACTCGTTTTTTGCGTATGATTTCTGTACATCTTTCCTATATGAATTTTCATGTTAAGTACCCTTTCTTAGAGTGTGGATTGTAACCACTCTGTTTAAAACTCTATCACCAGTACCTAGAACAGTGCCTGCCACATAAGAAACACTTAATAAAATTTCTAAATTATCTTGATTAAAATCCATACTCATCCTAGCTTTAAGCACATGAAGACAGAAATAGGTTCCAACTGCATAAGAACACGTGACTAATCCAGAGTAAATGTTAACTATAAGTACAAATTATCTGTTGATTAAAATACAGAACATGTCTGAGATTTGGAATCCCTTCCTAATAACCCTGAGTCAGAGCTGTGGTAAAGGCTTACTGGGGGCATGGTACCATTTTCTGAGGACACACTCAGAAGAGGAAGAAGTTGATGAGACAGCATGCAAGATTTTCCAGGCTCAAAATGGAACTTGACTCATCTGCATGGAACCATCCAGCGAAACACAGAAGAGCTCACTCTTCTGCTGGAGTAAGCTCACCCTGGTGGAATGGAATGGAACAGAAACAAGAGACTGAGGTCTAGGTTTTGAGGATCTTCACTCCACTTACCTGCTTTCACAGGACCAGGCAACGGACAAGAAGAAATGTGGAACTGTTGCTGTGTACCTCTAAACAAATACAGTCACCCTATGTAATAGAATGTGTCATAAATCTGACCAATTAGAATAATTCCTCCATTCTTGGTAGAGTAGCTCTGATAGAGATGGACAGAGCTGGGCTCGGGGTGGGAAGGGGGTGGTTTCCTTCTGTTACAAGCTCTAAACTTTCTTCAAGTTTCCTATGATTTAAGCCTAACTAAAATTTATGGACTTTTGAAAAAGAGTAGGTACTAAAATTAAATAAGCTGAGAGTGTTGAGGGTGAAAAACATGATAACAAATTTAAGGAAATGTAGAATTATTACTATGAGAATTAACAGAACTGTGTTTGTTCCAAATATGAGCCTGCTATAGCATTTTAATTATGAATAGAATTAAACAGAAATTCACTTGCTGTCACCATCTGATAATATTACCAGAGACTTCCCTTAAGGAAATTTAAAATTATTTCTTCTATGTAAATCTCTACAAGTCCTTATTTTCCACCTTATTATAAGAAATAACACACAGTAGCAACAAGCTGGCAGAATTTTGACAATTCTCCTGCCTCCCTCCATTCCGCCTTCTTTTCCTCTTTCCCTCCCTCCCTTTCCCTCCTCTTCCCTCACTCCCTTTCTTTCCACAAAGCAAGTAAATGGGTACATAGAAAATAGTAGGGGTCACACGTTTTCATTACAGGGGTTGGGAATGTGGACTCTCACAAAAACAGACTTGATTTTAAATACTGTATCTGTGCCTTACTAGCTGTGTGACCATGCATAATTTAATCATTCTGTGCCTCAGTTTGTCCGGCTGTAAAATAGGTGCAAACAGTACCTACCTCTTAGGATTGTTGTCAGGGGGGATTCCAACTGGTTTTAAAATAGTATTTAGCACAGAGGAAGCATAATAATAATTATTTTTCACTTCTCTGAATATATAAAACATTTAGTATTGGGATTCATAGTCTCAAAATCTAACACTCACTGATGTGAATATCTGATTGGCTAAATGGAGAAAAACATTGTTATAGTAATTATTTCTTTAGTTTCTCATTTTGTTTTTTTAACTGAAAACCAGAATCACAATTTCTTGGTATTATCTGTTACCAATGAACAGTATAAGACTGTAATATTATTTTTGACAAGGCACTGAATATTTGAAATGAAGAAAACTAAGAAATAGTAGTAAATAAAACTTTTCTTGTACTAATCCCAAGTGAAAGATGAAATTAATGATGATATATATGTGAAAACTCTGGAGAAGTCATACAGAAAGAACCTCAAGTACTTGAGGCACACTTGAAATTCAAATGACATTAAATGACTAATTCTTAAATCAAGAACCCTTCACTAAAATTAAAAACACAAATGCTTTCTTTTTCTTGATTTCTTGTAGGAAGTGAAAGAGTACTCGGTAGGTGTCAGACTATTTTAAAAAGCAGGTCATAGAGATGATATTTCAGGAGTGTAAAAATACTAAGGCGGATCTCATAAATGATTGGTATATTATTTAATTCAGGTTAGCATCAGAATTGTCAATGTTTGTTTCTTAAGCAATGCAATCCTTTAGGTAGGAAGCATGGTTCTTTGGAGAAGTTGAGAGACACAAGATACACAAACTGGAATATGGTGCAAAAACAGACAGTATCGATTTTTTAAAATTAAACCTAGGAATTATTTAACATGGCCATTTCTTTGGGTTGAAGAAAGAAATTCATATAGATCTTCCTGGTTCAGGCTCCAGTGAGGTCTATAGGCAAATTTGCAACTAGAGCAAGATTCAGACCTATTTCCATGTTTGTGCTTACCTCTTAAATATGTCCAGTTCCTACAGCATAGAGGAAAGCACTAGATTGGCCATGGCATGAATGGCCAGGTTAGGATTCTGGCCCTGCCACTTAATAACTGTGTACGGCTTAAATAGGCAATTTGCTAAACTTCATGAATTTCAATTCCCACTCTCCAACCCCCACCCTGGGCAGAATGAGTAGAATCTTTTTTCTAGCAACTCTAGAGAGTTAGGATGGTCTGAGGAGAAAATGTACATAAAAATGCTTTGAAAATTATTTAATGCTTTAAAAATATTATTTATCATTATTATTTCAAGATGAGGGAAAACTCCCCCTCCGCTAATATATTCAGCTTTTTATGGCCACCTAGATCTTCCAGAAAGCTACATAAAAACTGAACATTTTAACAATACTCGGCAATGTTTAGATGTTAAAATAAAATTATCCAAACTGGCACATTTCTTCTTAAACAGTTCTAAAAGTAATACATACATAGTGCAATGAATTTGGAACTACAGAATGAGAACGGGAGGAAGTAAAGGTCACCCTGACTCTCTTATTTCTTGAGTTAACCATTGATAAATAATTTTTACATTTTCTTTGGGTCTTTTTTCTCTATGTGCGTGATATTCAAAACCAAGAGGTGAATATGCTGTATTTATTATTTAACATTCTTCTCTTCTCACTTGACATTTTACAAAAAACAATTTTAATTGGTTAATTTCTGTATTGTTTCCGATTCTAAGCATCATAAAATACTTAATAGTGAAGGTTACCTATGAGCTATTATGTAAAAAAAAGTTCAGCATCTATAACCTAAATAAATGTATTAGAAATTCATATGCTTTAAAGCAGTGGTCCCCAACTGTTTTGGAGCTAGGGACCGGTTTCGTGGAAGACAATTTTTCCACCAACAGGGTGGGTGGGGGGAGGATAGTTGGTTCAGGCTGTAATGCGAGCGATGGCGAGCCATGGGGAGCAGCAGATGAAACTTCGCTCGCTCGCTTGCTGGCCGCCCACCTCCTGCTGGGCGGCCCATTTCCTCACACAGCCAGGGGGTTGGGGACCCCTGCTTTAAAGGATATCCCTATGTTTTTATGTGATTGACCATTTCAAAAGTTTCATAGACAATTCCACTATTTATATTTAATTAAAGACCATGAAACTTGTTTTTAGTATTTTTAAATAAAAGATAAAGATGACTTCATTTAAAAGCTGATAACAAACCTCTAGAACACGTCCTTCTACTTAAGTGAGGTGTTAGATTAAAAAAGCACTATAGAAATATAGATTATACTTGACTTTAAATAAAAATCTGAATAAATACTATAGAATTGTTATCTCCCCTTTATTCTGTTAATAATTGCTAATAGGAATATTATGGAGAATGATTGAAGCTTAATAGTCATATGTCAATTACCAAGATCACATTTGTGTGGTACAATGAATTTGCAAAGGTAGACTATCAAATGTATTTCATTGTCAAAGGTGGTCTGCCAATCGGCAAGTCATTTCGTAAGTTATGCTCTAAAATATATCATTTACCGATACCCAAGAGACATCTCGGTATGTCATTAATAGTGCAGAAACTCTAAGCCAGGGATATTTTTGTCTTTATAATTAATTTGAGACAGCAGCTAATAAAAACCAGAATAATAACACTAATAACCTTCAAATTAATTTTGACCCTAAGCTATAGCAATTTCAACAGAAGTTAGTATATTTACATACCAAATTAAGATTCCTAAACTTGTATTACAATTGATGCAATGTTTTTATGAAATACTACCTGTATAATATTTCATTAAAATAATAAAATGAGAACAATATAGAAATGTCATAAATGTTTGTGTCCTAGAAAGGATTTAGAGGGAATTTCTGGTAGTATAAATTAATACATGATTAATCATATTACTTTTATTTATAAAGCATCCAAACATACACATCTGTAATCTTATATGTCTTTACCATCAAGAGAAATATATTCTAGAATTAATTTTAAAAACACTGCTTTTACTGTGCTTATGTATTCTAGTTGAGAAGTCTGGACTTTAAGCATTTTTAAATTATAGAACTCATCAGAAAGCAGGAGGAAACCAACAATACAGCTGATGGCATTTGTTAATATAAACCTTTGTGTAAAAATGTTATGAAACTAAGAATGGAAAAAGAGTAGAATTATTAAGCAACAAATGGCTGTTTTAAAAAATCTAGTTAATAGTATATACTACCTGGGTTATTCTTTTACTTGAAAAAATTACAGTATATTAGGTTGTCCTAATTTGGAACTATGTAACTGCCACTCTCATGTTTCTAGTTTTACTAGAAGAGTGAATTTTTTTTGTATAAGCGTAAGAAAAAAAAAAAAACTGGAACGTTCCATACTGCAGTTTCCTTCCTCCCTTTCCCCAACAGAAAAAATAAGAAATACTGTACCTAACCAACAGATCTGATGATTCCAAAAGGGACAAGTCTCTATTCTGAAACACTATTCAAGTCAGAACATTCCAAATTATGATTTTGTGAGACACTGGAAAATTATGGCATGAAAAATAGAAGAATATTTCTAATGCACTATAAAATGTATTCCTCAAAGCAAAAGAGCTAATGGAAGGCCAGAGCACTTAATGGATAAAATATAATCAAATGAAACAGAAGCATGTTCCAAGCTGAAAGGCAACAATCTCACTATTCTCACATAATTGGATAGTAGACATAACCCAGTAAGATCAGGTTTAAAAACATTTTAATATATATAAATACACATATGTATAAATAACATATATAGCACCTGAAGTAAATACATATTCATATTCATATATTAAAGAATCACTTTAAAATTTAAAAATATTTTTTTAACTATTGAAAAATAAACAGCTAGTGAAAAAATAAGTTTTCTTTGCAAAACTTGACTCTGGAAACAAAGATTCTTCAAATGCTTCTCCAAGAACTTGTCTGTTTATTTTAAATATAACCAAAGAAAAAAATAAAAATAAAAAATAAATAAATATAATCAAATATTTGAAATAGAAGGCAAATGTTCATGAAAGCAGACATATATACATGCATTTATATGCATATATACACATAATTGGATAATATAATGAATATATATAATACACATAAAATACAGATCTTCCTTAACTTACTATGGCACTGCATCCTGATAAACCCATCATCAATTGAAAATATCATAAATTGTAAATGCTTATACTACACCCAATCTACCAACCGTCATAGTTTAGCCTAGTCTACCTTAAATGTGCTCAGAACACTCACATTAGCATAATCTGTTGAATATCTCATTTGTTTTATTGAATACTGTACTGAAGGTGAAAACCAGAACGGTTGTAAGTGTGTCAGTTGTGATCGAGTCGCTGAGTGGGAGGAGTGGCTTGCTGCTGCTGCTGCCCAGCATCACAAGAGAGCATCATGCTGCATATCAGGAGTCTGGGAAAAGTATAGTTTCTACTCTAAATTCAAAGTATACTTTGAAAAAATGAAAAAATTCAAACTATAGTTTCTACTAAATGAGTATCACTTTCGCACCATGGTAAAGTTGAAAAATCGGTAAGTCGAACCATTGTAATTTGGGGAATGTCTGTATATAAATTTTTGTATAATATATGTGTATGATATGTGTTTGCACGTGTATATTTAAAACTGGAATTTAGACTGTTTGCTACATCTCATCTTAGAAGCAGACTAGGCCCAAAATCTATGCCTCAAGCCTTTGGTGAATAGCTAATGAATTCAGTATTCAAACAGGGATTAAAAATATTGACTTGGAAATTCAGGACAAACTTACTACTAAAACTGTTTTACACTTTTTACTTAAAAGAACATAGTTAGGTACACATGATTAGACTCTACCAACTATAATAAATTATTGCCGATTTGGCTAGAGCTGTTGATCACCACAAAATTCTCTCTTGCGGACAACTATGGCTTACATATTAAATGGAAGGCTTTAGGCAGTTTTTGTACTTGTTTCCTTAGACCTAAAGGGTCCACATAATGATAAAAAGTCAAATAAGAAAAAAATGTAAAATTATGTGCTTTTCAAGCTCAACAAAATTGTTATCATGCTAAAGCTCGCCTGTGTACTAACAGTGTAGTTTTTATAGGCAGGTGTTTCTGCTACTAAAGTTTTCACGTTAATTGAGGCTCTACTTTTGATTTCAGTTTAAAGGTGTTGCTAGTGATTGAATCTACTCAGTAGTGCACTTTTATGAATAAGACTCTGAATATTAAAATTCTTACATGTACTCTCTCAATTCATTGAGATTCAGTCAAATAGAAAGATATCATATACCAGGAAGATTCCTTTGTATATGATGTACAATGGAGTAACAGATTAATTTTCCTTTTTGGACAACTTAATGATGTTGATTAACATTAAAAAACTTCAACAGTTACATATTAAAAAAAAGACTGGGGTACAAGGCAGATAATTAGTAGTATTACCTTTAAAGGCTTTTGTTAGAGGAAGTGAATGTTAACAACTCTTTATAAATTAAAGTTGCCCTCTCCCAGGAACTTCAATACTGTATCACAAAAAAATAAAATTGTCAACTATTGCTTTTAAGAAAGGGAACAATTCCCATTTTCTAGAACATTACTTCTGAAATCAACACCCTTATTCAACACCCTTGATATCATTTCTGATAATGAGTCAGTGAAAAGAGTGATTAGACAAATGGTACAATTCAGAAAGAAAATAAGATGCAGAAAGAAATTCAGAAAGAAAATAAGATGCCAACTGAGTTTTCCCAGGTCATCCAATCAACTCCTTGCAGAGTTAAAAATAGAAGCTAAGACTAATTCCCACAGCTACTGCCAGATCAGAGCCTGACAACTTTGCATTGTGGTAGCTTCCAACCTCTCCTGCTACTGGGATTCCCTGCATTGAGACATCTTCCTATGAGGTTCAGTCATTTCAAGGTTTGCTTTAAAATGGAGAGGGGTAGGAAAAGGTTCATAATTTTAGGGAAAATCTGTGGTAATGAGATCTCATTGTAAACTGCTCACGAGAATTAGAAAGATAAAAACTGGAAATATTTACTAACCCTTACTATGTCTCAAACACTGCAGTAAGTTCCCTTTTATGTTATCTTCTTTAATCTTCGCAACAACCCTGTGATCTTCCTGTTTTAAATATCCAGAAACAATTCACAGTGGTTAAGTAACTTACCCTAAGTCATAGAGATAGAAAACAATAGAGGTAGGATTCAAACTAGGTGAGGTTCAAAGTTCAAATTCACTTCCTGAAAAACATGATTAGAACATAAATGGTAGCCAAAACTCCCCAAAATAAATTAAAAAATTAAAAGAAAGAGAGAAAGGAGGGGAGGAGGGCCTAGTGATCTGCATACCTTAAAAATAATGTTTAGAACTTTTTGATTGATCTTAAAAATGACCAAAAGCTAGCTGCCTGAGAGCTCTAAGAATAAAATTATTAACAAACTAAACAAAAAATATTGATTTTTATACTCACTCACTTTGAGATCACCCAATTGCTTTCCTTTCATAACACTGTACTGCCATTTTATTTCATTTTCTATTATATTTATTAAGGGATAATTTAAAGACAAGTATTTTGCCTAACAGGTTAATGATTTTTTTTTCTTCTAAACGATGACCAAGATGCCGATCCTCCTCCCCTTATTCAATGGACTAATTAGTGTCAGATCATTTTAGTGTCATATTTAATTTCTGTGGTGAAATACTGATTTCACAAACCCTGTGAAGATGTTACACATCCACTATAACATGCATGCAGGTGGAAAAAATTTTCAACTGATGTAGATTTTGCTTTCTCTATGATTGTATTCTTCACAATCAATGAGATAGAAAAAGACACAGAGATAAGAGAACTGTTGACTCATATTTTCTTATTAAAATGTGTATCTTGGGCTTCCCTGGTGGTGCAGCAGTTAAGAATCCGCCTGCCAATGCAGGAGACACGGGTTCGAACCCTGGTCTGGGAAGATCCCACATGCCACAAAGCAACTAAGCCCATGCACCACAACTACTGAGCCTGCGCTCGAGAGCCCACGAGCCACAACTACTGAGCCCATGCGCTGCAACTACTGAAGCCGGCGTGCCCTAGAGCCCGTGCTGTGCAACAAGAGAAGCCACCGCAATGAGAGGCCCGTGCGCCACAACGAAGAGTAGTCCCCACTCCCCGCAACTAGACAAAGCCCAGGCACGGCAACAAAGAACCAATGCTGCCAGAAATAAATAAATTACTTAAGAAAATAAATAAAATCTGTATCTTGCATTTTCAATTTTCTAAAAGTTCAAATCCATGGTGGTTGAAAAAAGAAGAGTAATGTCATATGTTTTCTTGTCCTGGGTAAATGGATTGTGCTTGGTTGAGTGTCTTTTTTTTGTTTTGCCAAAATTTCTTTTTTATTATTTTTATATCTACTATTACTTATTTGAATTCTACTCACTGTTTTTTGTTTTTTCATCTTTATTGGAATACAATTGCTTTACAATGGTGTGTTAGTTTCTGCTTTATAACAAAGTCAATCAGTTATACATATACATATGTTCCCATATCTCTTCCCTCTTGTGTCTACCTCCCTCCCACTCTCCTTTTCCCACCCCTCTAGGTGGTCACAAAGCACCGAGCTGATCTCCCTGTGCTATGTGGCTGCTTCCCACTAGCTATGTACCTTACGTTTGGTAGTGTATATATGCCCATGCCACTCTCTCACTTTGTCACAGCTTACCCTTCCCCCTCCCCATATCCTCAAGTCCATTCTCTAGTAGGTCTGTGTCTTTATTCCCATCTTACCCCTAGGTTCTTCATGACCTATTTTTTTTTTCTTAGATTCCATGTATATGTGTTAACATACGGTATTTGTCTTTCTCTTTCTGACTTACTGGTTGAGTGTCTTGAACTGCTCAAACTTTAAGGTCCATCATCTCTAAGTTCCACCTTACCAAAACCTCAGACAAGAAACAGGAGAAAGGGTAGTGCCATCCGTAATTCATTCCCACCACACCTACAAAAATAATCACAAGGAACTTGTGTAGAATACCAATTCTTTTGTATTAGGAAGGCAGTTTTCAAAATTAAATGGTATTGGTTCATTTGGTTGTTTAATAAATATCTTGCAGAGGCCTATCATAAAGCCAAATACCAAACTGACCATTTAAGTTGCAGGAATTTGTACGGTCTTGATATTTTACTATTTTAAAGTAACAGTTTACATTTGAGTGCTTACCACAATATGTAATACCAATGAGCTCCCTAGAAATCTAAACATTTATAAAATACACCAGATGCTACTGTCTCATGCCTTGCTTTGCAATCCTGGATTGCTTTCTCCTATGGAGATGATGTAAGAAATATAAGCTAGATATCTCTTCTATGGGATCACCAGCCATGTCTCAACTAACTTTTATCAGTGGAGACTCTCAGTACATACATATTTATTTATTATAAAACTCTTCGGTACTGATCATTAGGTAATTCCGGTAAATGTGGGCACGTAATAATAGTTAAGAATGTCAGCCCCATTTCATTTCAGCTTGATCCACTGCAGGAAAGCACAAATTAGATGAAAGCAATTTCCCCAAGAACAACTCACTTCCTTGAGATGAGACATAAACTTGGGTGAACAATGATTTGTCACAATTTATTTTTGAGGGTAGTGGTTTAAAAAAAGTGCTAATGTAATCTTTTCAGAATGAATCCTTTTAAAAATGCATTAATTCTCCAGTGAATATAGCTTATAATTAAAAACCTATACATGTAATTTTACTTTTCTAAATTTTTACATATGACCATATATAATAAATATGGAAATCTTAAAATCTTCATTATCTTTAAAAGTTGATGGCCTTTAAATCTGAATTTGGATTTGGTGAGTCTGACGGATTATTCTTAGTGACTCTATTGGGTACCACCAATTCAGATTCAACATGATTTCTGCAAGTCTCAGAAGCATTAAGTTTTGTGAATGGATAGAGGGTATTAACATCCTGGTGGTTTTTCACTACATTGAGATGACCAGAGAACCTGAGTGTGAAAGATCATGGAGAGGAGTGTAAGAAATGGCACTAAAGGTATCACTGACTTCTCTCTGTTTACTCAGACTCTGCAGTATACAACAGAAGGAACAAAGCAGGTTGTGTTGCTGCTACTGTTGCAATGACCAAGGATCCTCAGTCTCATCGCCACTGCAGTCCATTGTTTAAGATGTGAGCTTGTTGTTGCTTATTCAGGCAAAAGTCAGAATGCTTATTTGTTTTATGTCTGTTTTTTAATGAGGGTTTGATTAGACAGCAATAAAGACAAAAGTAAATAGGAGAAATGTTTATTAATAGGTCCCTCCATCCCTATCAACCAAAGAAAAGGCATACCTTAAAATATTGTAGTGAAATGTCTAGGGTGTGTCTGTCTGTGTTCTTGCCACCCTTCACCTTTAAGTAGCTTTTCAAAAATATGTTATAAACAGGTTGCTTCATCCTTGCCCTTTTAGCCTGTTAATGTCTAATTTAAGTAAAGCAGGATGCAATCCCCAGCAAGTTATCTGTTTCTCCTTTCTTGGACCATGCAAATCAAAACAGTCTTCTTCTAAGGAGGGTAGTGAAAAGTTGTGCCAATTGTGTTCATACTTCAGCTATTCCAACGTCCTTTAGTTTATCTTAAATGAGACATTCTCATCTTTGGGCTTTAATTATTCTGTTTAAAAATAAATTTTCAAAGATACTCTGAAGAGAAACTAAGAAAAAAAACAACAAAATAAAAGATTTACCATAATGCAGGTACATAAATATGAACTAAAAATACTTTTAAATTAAAAATTAATCTTTTTATTTTAAAAATTAATCTAATTAAAATTACAGATTAGGCTGGATAGAATTGATCCATTGCTGAAGCTTAAAAACAAACTAGCTATAAATGTTACTAGTTTTCTACACTGTTGTTACAAGACTTGACTGACATCTGTGATGTACTCTGCAATATTTTTGAAATGATGAAATGTGTGATCCAGAGACTTGAAATATTTCAATACTTGTGTATAGGAATTTTCTTCCATGAACTAGAAATGAAAAAAGTGAGAATGTTTCCTTGCTCAAATCACATTAAGTGGATTCCCTTACATTACTTGCATTCATTTTTAAGATAGTCATAAATGGTTACATAAAATACAGGAATATTTATTATCTGTTGAAGAAGTTGATGGTTTTTATAGTCAATGTATGTATTCAAATGATAAATGTTTCTGCATAATCTCTGACCCAACAATACCATTCCATGCCACTCCAAGAATTCTTCCATCAAAAGTAAAAGCTCCAGGACATAAAGACATGAACCTCTATGCCCATTACCACATTTCTTGAAATCATAAAACTGTTTGGAACTTAATAAATGTTTATCAATGGGTTTTGACTGAATGAAATTATGGCTCACTCATAGTACACATTACTGGGCATCTACTAAAGGTAATATGGTAGTGATATATGCTAGATATCATTAATATAATAGAAACACAATGTACTAAAAGTGTTTTGCAACTAAAAATCACTATACATTGTATGGCTTTAAAAAGGAATGAAATGCTGCTACATGCTATAACATGGATAAACTTTGAAAACATTATGTTAAGTGAAAGAAGCCAGACACAAAAGGACAACTATTATATGATTCCACTTATATGAGGTAGTTAGAATAGGCAAATTATAAACCCAGAAAATAGAATAGAGTTAACCAGAGGCTAAGGGGAGGGGAGAAATAAGGGGTTATTGTTTAGTGCGTACAGTTTCTGTTTGGGATAACAAGAAAGGTCTTAAAATGGATAATGGTAATGGTTGCTCAACATTGTGAATGTACTTAATACCAATAAATGATACACTTAAAAATGGTTAAAATGGTAAATTTTACATTATGGGACATTTTACCAAAATAAAAAATAAAAATATACTATAAAATAAAGTACAAATTTACCTCATACTAGGCATACTATGAAGTTTGCATAAAATTGCACTTATTTTAGGAGCTTATATGGTTATTATCATATTTGGGGACATGTAAAGAAAGCAACAGCTTAAGTAGTCCTCTTGAGTTCTTTCTCTCCATCTTTCCAACCTGGTGTTTTCTAGATTAATGGTTTTGTCACGCCTCTCTTTGAATACTAGCATCAGTAGGAATGCTAGCTAGTACTGGTTTCCTTAAGTATCAGCTAAAAAGTTTAATGTATTTTTATGCTGGTAATTGTTTTAGAACCTGGGAGGGATGTCATTGTTTTCTTAACTTGCCAAAAGCAAATATAGTACTGTAGACAGCATTACTAGAAAGAAATAGTAACTTTGAAGTAGACATATGTCCATCCTAAGCAAACTGAATATATTTCAAAGCAGACCACACCACTCAACTGCTGGCAATGTTCTTCCACATACTTGGCAGTATACTACTCGAAGTCTGAGAACTGTTTCTTTTTTGTAAAAATGATTTTGATTGGAAAACCCTGAATAAATCCTTTGGAATGTGTAACGTTTAGAGCTCCTTCTGGGATTCCTTTTCCATGAATCAAGGTTCTTTGATTCACTATCCTCCTTGGCACTTGCTTCCTAGTCATCTCAGCAGCCTTTGTGCCAGTGCTAATGAAGAGCTCCCAGTTTAGGTCCTAAAGCAGGGAGAACAATAAAAGGAGAACCTCATTTCAAGTACCAGAAATGTCTGGGCTATAAAGGACACACATATTGTCAAAGTAAGCCCAGAGTGGGGTGACATCACCAAGGTCATTCCTGGCTCCACGTCCCCCACAGGAGGAACAACTAACAATTATTTGGAAACAGGACACTATTTGAGAGAATCCTAGAACATGGAGGTGAGGCTGAAGCACCCCCGTGCACCACAGAGACCAAGACAGACTGCATTAGAAGGGTGAGAAAAGGAGCTACACGTTGACCACACTGCCCCTCCCCCAAGCCAGTGGAGCACCATGGGTGAGGTCTCCCCTGAACCTCTGGTTCCTCCAGTAGGAGAAGAGAACTGGGGGACAGCAAGCACCACCACTAGCATTGGGGTTGCTTTGTGGGAGCCACTGCTCTAACCTGCTCCACTGGGATTGCAGGGGAATCTGCAGGGTTTGACCACTAAAAGTTGGACTGTGATGAAGGGGGAAGGGGCATGCAACAGCCAGCACATGGATTGCGACCGATGGAATTCATACCTGCAGTGCCCAAGTAGTGATCACAACTGGCACCTTTGCTTATCTACAGAGCCAGGTTGGTGGGACACTACAACCGGGGAACTCAGCAGGGTACAGATCCACCTGATACGCATCTGGCCCTTGAACCTGGTTTGCCCATACCCAGGGAAAGAGCAGAGTCACAGCCCACCCACTGTGGAGAGTGTCTTCTGGCCATCTGACCAAAAGGGCTGGCAATAAATCCTGGAAGCTATTTGGCCCAGTCGTGCTCCAGCCAAGAGGCAGGCAGCCAGAGCTCATCACTGGCTCTGGTACAAAGCAGAGCCAGTATCAGGTGTGGAGGGATCCTGTACCATGCACAGGCAGGGAGATTCATTCATATCCAAGGCTGAGAGGAGCTCCCAGCTCCTCCCAACTGGGGAGCCTGTTTGAGAAATTAAGAGTCGCCTGGAGTGGTCCCTCCTCATCCCACCCAGGCAAAGGAACTGGGACTAGCCCCATCCCATCTGCTGTGGAGAGTGTCTTCCTGGCCCATCTGACTAGAAGGATTGGTGACAACTCCTAGAAACTGTGCGGCCCAGCAGTGCTCAAGCCTAGAGAAGGGTAGACAGAGCTGATAGTCTGCAAAGCAAAGCCAGTGGCCTTGTTCAGCCACAGAACGTGGAGTGTGGATCAGCTTGAGTTAAGACAACAAAGAGCTTTACTGGCTTTAGAGCTGCTTCTCCTGCTGCACCCAGGCAGGAAATCTAATTCATAGCCCTACTCATCACTGAATACAGCCTTCAGCACGTCCAACTGGGGAACCTAACCAGAGAACATGGGAAGCTGTACAGCCCATTAAACAGCCCTAGATACAGTGGCACTTGAACAGACAGCACAGCCTGTGGCCTCCCCCTTCTGCAGGGCAAAACCAGTGCCCTCACCTGACCAGGGAATTAAGTGCACACTCTGGCCTGATTTGGGTTCCCAAACAATGAACTATACAGGCTCTGGGTCCTGTCCAGAGCCAGGTCCTATACAAGCTCTGATTCTCTGCCAGGAAACTAATTCATAGCCCCATGTACTACTACTACTGAATATAATACCCAGTTAAGTCTGGAGGAAGAGCCCAATTATTCAGATATGCAGATACCAATGTAAGGAATCAAGGATCACAAAAATTAGGCAAATAGGACACCACCAAAGGAAAGTAATAAAACTCCAATAACTGACCTTAAAAAAATGAAGATCTGGGCTTCCCTGGTGGCGCAGTGGTTGAGAGTCCGCCTGCCGATGCAGGGGATGTGGGTTCGTGCCCCGGTCCGGGAGGATCCCACATGCTGCAGAGTGGGCTGGGCCCATGAGCCATGGCTGCTGAGCCTGCACGTCCGGAGCCTGTGCTCCGCAATGGGAGAGGCCACAACAGTGAGAGGCCCACACACTGCAAAAAAAAAAAAAAAAAAAAAAAAGAGAATATCTATGAACTGTCAAAGAATTCAGAATAATCCTCCTAAGGAAGTTTAGTGAACTACAAGAAAGCACAGACAGCTAAGTGAAATTAGGAAAACAATGCATGAACAAGACAAGAAGTTTGACAAGGAAGTAGCAACATCAAAGAAACAGGAACACTAGATTTTAAAAATACAATAACTGAACTGAAGAATTCAATAGAAAGTTTCAAAGGTAGATTCGACCATGCAGAAGAAAGAATCAGCAAACTGGAGGACAGGACTTTAGAAATTACCCAGTGAAAGGAACAAAAAGGAAAAGAATAAAAAGAGTGAAGAAAGCCTATGGAAATTATGGGACACAATAAAGTAAACAATGTTCATGTATGGGAATTCCAGAAGAAGAAAAGAGAGAGAGAAAGGGAAAAAAAGTATATTTAAAGCAATAATGGATGAAACCTTCCCAAACCTAGGATGAGAAATGGACATCCATATCCATGAAGTCCAAACAAGCCCAAATAGGTTGAACTCAAATAGGGCTTCTCTGAGACACATTGCAATTAAATCATCAAAAGTCGAAAACAAAGAAAGAATTTTAAGACCAGCAAGAGAAAAGAGAGAAGTTACATACAAGGGAACCCTGGGATAATTGGATATTCACATGTAAAAGAATGAAATTGGACCAATATCTTATACCACTCACAAAACTAACTTGAATTGGATTAAAGACTCAAATGTAAGACCTGAAACTATGCAACTGCCAGAAGAAAACATAGGAATAAAGCTCATTACATGGGTTTGGTAATGACTTTTTGGATATGACACTGAAAACACAAACGACAAAATAAAAAATAAACAAATGGAACTACATCAAACTAAAAAGCTTCTGCACAGCAAACGAAAACAAAAACAAATCAACAAAGTGATTGAAAAGACAACCTATAGAATGCGAAAAACATATTTGTAAACCATATATCTGATAAGGGTTAATATCCAAAATAAATTAAAAATTCATACAAATCAATAGCAAAAAAAAAATTACCCAATTAAAAAAATGAGCAAAGGACCCGAATAGACATTCCTCCAAAGAAGACACATGAAAAGCCAACAGGTACATGAAAAGATGCTCAATACCACTAGTCATTAGGGAAATGCACATTAAAACCACATTGAGATATTACCTCACACCTGTTAGAACAGTCATCCTCAAAAATGTCAAGAGATAACAAATGCTCGTGAGGATGTGGAGAAAAGGGAAGCCTTGTGCTGTTGGTGGGATTGTAGATTGGTAAAGCCAGTATGGAAAACAGTATGGAGGATCCTCAAAAATTAAGACTAGAACTACATATATCTAGCAACTCCACTTCTGGGAATATATCCAAAGAAAATGAAAACACTAACTCAAAAAGATATCTGCACCCCCATGTTCATAGCAGCATTATTTATAATAGCCAAGACATGGAAACAATCTAAGTGCCCATTGATGGACAAATGGGTAAAGAGGTTGTTTTATATATTTATAGATATATATGTATTATATGTATACACACACACACACACACACACACACACTGAAATATTATTCATCTGTAAGAAAACAAAGAAATGCTACCATTTGAGACAACAGAAATGGACCTTGAAGGCTTTATGCTAAGTTAAATAAGTCAGAGAAAGAAAGGCAAACACTATATGATCTCACTTATATGTGGAACCTAAAAAAAAAGAAAACAATCATAGAAAAAGAGATCAGACCTGTGGTTACAGGAGACAGAGGGTCAGGGGAGGGGAAATTGGAGGAAGATGGTCAAAGGTACAAGCTTCCAATTGTAAGATAAATACATACTATGGACATAATGTACAACATGATGACTACAGCTAACACTGACGTGTGATATATAGAAAAATCATTAAGAATAAATTCTAAGCATTCTCTTCACAGAAGAGTATTATTTGATCTCATTTATATAAATCTGTGTGTTTGTGTGAGAGAGAAGGACAGAATACAAAAATGCAAAAAGAAAAGTTGTAAAGTACGAAGCTGCTTAGGTTTATATCTCAATCTATAACAGATAACAATTTGTTTAATTTTAATAGGTACAAAAATAAATATTAAGCATAGAACAAGCAAAAAGAAAACCTGAGCCCAGCGTAGATGTCCTTAAAGCATTTGCAAAGGAGGGCTTTATTAGGTCCGCGAACACCTGCAATTACAGGCAAAATTCTATGTGTGTGTGTTGTGTATGTACTTGGGGAGTGGACGCATAGCCTTTATTGAATTATTAAAGGGGATGTTAAGACCCAAAAGTTTAAAAAGCACTGGAAAGCCTGACCACAAAACCATTTTAAACTACTCTGATTATGTTTTTATAGTTTTCCTTCACTCGTTAACACTTCAAAGAACAGCATGTGAATGTGGAAAGAATCTCTGCCATTTAGGTAAGATCTCTGAGTCTCAGTGTAAAATTAGCATATAGTAGAAGGATGAAATTATACACCATAGATGAAAGTACCTAGCAGAGCGCTTTAAGACTAGTACTTATTTATGCAAGACATCTTCCCCTGCTTACTTGTTTTCCGTAGAATGAAAGCATACTGAAAGCTGGTACAATGTCTTCTTTAAAGTTTTCTTTTGTAATGCTTACTATGCTTTTTGATACGGATGAGCCAATATCCACTTAAGGGCATGTAAGCTCACAATAACTTTTGTTGAATATAACTGTTTGAATGTACTTTCACTATATTATTATATAGGGATTTTAAACTAAAATGTACCTGCACACACTATTTAGAGCCTAACTTGGATATTAGAGTAGGTGGATATACACCCCTGGAAAATAATAGCTAATTTCTTCACTAAAATCAAATTGCTGAACATCTACTTTGCATATACATAGCTAGGCACTGTATTATGAGTTTCAGGTAATAAAAAGTTGTTAGTCAAAGACTCTGCTCCCTAGGGTTATTTTACAACAGCAAATCATGTTCAAACTAAAGGATAGACCAAAATAGAAAGTGCCACAGGCATTTAGACAAGGGAGAAACACATCTGAAATGAGAAGGAAGGTGGGTATGGGGAAGGGTTCATGGAAGAGGCAGTGTATGCTGTGAGCAAGGTTTCAACGTGTAGCAGGGTGAGTGAAAGGAACAAATGAAGACATATAGTCGTGATATCATGAGGCACAAACTAGAAATAAACAGCACTTGTTCTAGGCTGGTCATGAGGTAATTTAAGGGGATTAGTGAGAAACTAGATAAAGAGATATCTCTTTATGTATTACTTATTAATAATACTTTTGAACACAAGTATTTAATTTTTTAAAAAAGAACAATATAGGGATAGGAGACTAGGAGGTACAAACTATTATTATAAAATGAGCTATAAGGATATACTGCATAGCACAGAAAATATAGCCAATATTTTATAACTATAAATGGAGTATAACCTTTAAGAATTGTGAGTCACTATATTTTACACCTGTAACTTATATAATATTACACATCAACTATACTTCAATTAAAAATGCTATTTTAGTGAATAAAACACTAAGCAGTGAAATTTTTTAAAAAGAACTTAGAAGAGAACTTAAAAATAAAGACATAAAGAGCAGGTTGAAACAGCGCAGAAATCTGGCAATTAAGAGGCCATTGATAACTTTCAAAATAGCACTTTTCCTACCTATTCTCAGTGGAGGCAAAGCCTTATTAATCCTACTATTTCTTTTTCTGTTTTTCAAAATCTCAGGATAAGTCTATTTCAATTGTAGCTAATGGCAGTAATGCAGCACCAGAAAATGCCTTTTGTAAAGAGAGGGCAACTTTGTGACTCCTAAGTGGGTACTCAAGTCTTAAATTACTGATAACACTGACCACCCACCAGACTACATGTTTTTTTTTACGTGATTGGAAAGCAACAGATTGATTTCAATTCTATCTTGTCATATCTACAAAAAAGTTCCTACAGTTCATTTAGCAACTAATAGAATACATCCTTCTATTTGGTATTACTCCTCCTTAACACGGGGCAATTAATTTTTCCTTTCTCTGGGAAACGTTTTTAACAAAGGAAATAGAGTCATAAATTAGTTTCGGTTAGGAAATCATACAACTATTTCTACCTAGGGCTTTGAATTTAGAAACTTTCCTCAGAAATTGTTTAAATATAACGAAGTCCAAATTCAGAAATACCTTAAATTTAATTATCTTAGTTGCACTAAAATAACAAATTCTATTTTCTATCTTGTTTTCTTTCTTCCCCAGAAGGCTTCTCCAACCCTAATCCATAACTTAATGCATTCATCTCACCTATACAATCACTGGCAGGTATGATGCCGGCTTTGGCGGCTCCAGTCCCCTAATCCTGACCCATTTCTTGCCAAAGAACTCAGTTTCTTCAGAAACAAAGTAACAGACATTTCAATTTCTAACCATCATTAGCATATTTTCATGTACTAATACTCAACATAAAAACACCTTTCAAAATTACAGAAATTTGTACTGTACTTAAGATCAATTGCACTAACCTGTATTTCATAAACCTTGGGCTACTTTCTAAAAAATGAATTATTATTTTAATATGTTTTTCACTTATTATTCAGAATAATTATTCATATAATTAAATATTTTACAATTAGGTAAGAAAGGTGGAAAATAGTTTTGCTATTCTTGTTCTTTGTTCTCTCTTCTAGTTGGTGTGCCTGAGCCAAAATTTTAGAATATTGAAAATTTAATATTTCAAACCCAAACCACATTTAAAGATAATAACAACCAGCCAAAACAATATCGGTCCAGAGGTTTGCATGGTCCGGGGAACAGTTCTCTAAGGGGGCCATTTGGAGTGGGATTTGCCCACCCCCCTCCACTCCTTCTGCCTCATATACTGAAGATAGAGACAAAGAAACCAACTCAACTCTTTCCAAAGTGTATCTATAAATAGAGAATTTGTAATCAGAAAAACAATAACGATATATAATAGAAGTAACATGATTTTTCAGAACCAGTATCTTGTTCTAAAGCAATATTTAAAAAAGAAGGTAAGAAGGTTAGCTATAAACCCTGGACCTCTTTTTCATTGGTCTCCTATTTTAATTTGTTAAAATAAAACCCATGGCCTTTTGAGTCAAACTGTCTCTTTAATTTCAGATTTAAAGATAACAAATCTCTTTTTAAATGGAATATTGGCACACAGACACCACACAGTCTGGCTTATTGCAACTGTTCTCTGTTGGTGAAGTGGCACATTTGTAATCCCCACCATAGCAATCTTCACCATTTCACAGAATATCATTCAATTGTACATCCCTAGGTGGGCAACAAGAATGGGCACTTGAGCTCAGCAGCAAAGCGTTTGTGGGGAAATCCTAGGTCAGAACCCCCAAAAGGGGAGACTAACTTGAGGATGCCCAAATAACCTGAGGTTTACCTTGGCCACCTCCCCTGGCTTTCTGACTGCCTGTGGGAAAAGCCTCTCTGGAATCTCTTTTGAGGTTATTGGGGGAATCCTAGGACAAACACACTGCTTGCTTTTGCAGGAGGACTTGCCCCATACCCTACCCAGCTAGGTGTCTCACAACCTAGCTGGACTAAAAAAGCTTCAAGAAAAACGGGACAGACTGACATTTGCATTTCTACTTCCACCTAGTCTTATGCACGTGGAGCAAAATATGTAGGTATAGCCCTCTTTCTCACACCCCAACAGATTCTGCTGTCCTCGAAACCCATCTGGTAGCTGCAGTGACTACAATGAAGGGAGTTATCGGAAACCATGTTGGTACTGGGTTTAAAGGATTTTTCATGCCATGCATTTTGGGGAAGGACACAGATAATAGTCCAAGCATGGTATAAGGCAATGTCCTTTCTGGGTCCTTGAAAAATCAGTCACGGAACAGAGGTGGTGGACAGGAGCTGACAAGAGCTGGCTTGTTAATGAGCACAGCATCCCCGGGGTGGGGGGTGGGGGAATCAATGAAATGATTGACAAGAGAAGATGGTAAATGAAGGGAGAAGTGGGGACAAGTGCTGCTCAACCCAAGCTGAACTCCAGGAGGTAAGTTTCTCCTCTAATTTGAGATTCTTTCTAAAGGTTCAGTATTGAAGTGGGTGTTTGACGTTGAAATGTGCAGACCCATTCTAATAACTGGAAAGGGAGAAGACTGAGGAAGGCAAAAGGAAAGGGAAGATTTCCGATTACTTCTCTAGGCTGCTGACAAGAACCTGCTGCTCGCAAACCAGAAATTAACCAAGCGAAGGTTGAAGGTAGCAACGTAAAAGTGAAACTCAAATTATTTTCCATTCTGAATCCTCTTCAATATCGAAGCGAGTGTGGCACAGCAATGGTTGATTATCTTAAGATTACAGAGGCTGACCGCCTTCTTTGTTTGCCCAGTAACACCGCTCCTCCAATCATCTCAAGCACTTGGCTGATTAATATTTCAATTCCAGTTGCTGCTCCTTTTCCCATTGCAGAAGGCGGCAGGGATATTCCCCTTCTTCCCTCTGTATTACAAACCCCATTACTAACCAAGCAGAAAGCACCGCGCAGTGTGGCCGAGGCTAATAATAGCCGGGCTGCTTACCTTCTCCGGAGGGATCGAATCAGCGCATGTCCCCGCGCCGGCTGCCCCGGGGCCGCAGTGCCGCCGCGCCGGGTCTGTGCTTGGTCAGTTCGGCCGGCCCCCACCCCACCTGCCAGCTGCAGCAGCTGCTCCCGCCGCTCCCGCCGCCGAGCTCCGGCCGCAGGAAGTCATCCCCCGCGCCGGGCCGGATCGCCACATTCCGCGCCAGCCGCGGGGGGAGAGGGGCCTCTCCCTGCTGCGGGGACCGGCTCCTGGAAACTGCGCTCAAAGATCGCTACCCTTCCCGGTTGTAGGGTTATTTTCTAGGAATGCTTTTACAGAAGAAGCGTCGCCGGCTGGTGGACCGAGAGAGAAGAGCCAGAGTGACTTTCTCTGCAGAGCGCCTTACCTCTGAGCGCTCCCCTGTCACTCCCGCGGCATGGACAGCTCCATTCCGCTGTGTGGGTTTTCCACCCTCTTCATCTTCCTTGTCTGTATTGTTCATTTCGCTGAATTTGAGAGTGGGATTAGCTTTGAAGATATCATTCAAACACTCCGAAAATATTTTAAATTGGCGACTAGTTTTTCTAAGCCCCTGTAGCAAGCTCCACTTTCCCTCAACACACACACACACACACACACACACACACACACACACAGTTACTCGCACGTACACACCCAGCCAAACCACTCACAATTAGGAAAGCTGGGACCTCTCGCCCTCTTGCCTACGTAATGGAACAGGAAACTCCCAAAGGAGTGGGGAAGTAGGACCGGCTAGCGAAAGCACTCGAGGAAAGAGAGAGGGGTCGCCCCAAGATTTTGTTGCTGTTCAGTAGTGTCCTTAGTGGACAGATGTTCCCCCTCTAACCCCCTGGCCCCGCCCCAAGTGGAATGGCTGGTCTGGTGACCGCTGTAACATTTGGAAACAAAGAAGCTGAAGCCACATTAACAGGTGGCTGCATCTCTTTCTTTCCCGAAGGATTTATCAGAATTGGCTTTAGGAATAATATTAGCATATACGTATATAATAAACCCTTTCCTTCTCTCTTTAAATTGGCACCAGCTATTAACAGGTTTCTCTCTCTCTCTCATTTTCCTCCCTCCCTCCTTCCCTCCCTCCCTCTCCTAAGCTGACCAGATCATCAGTTTCCGGACTTAAGGGGGAAAAAAGGCCAAGGATGTGCTCTCTTTACAGCTGAACCAGGGCTTATTTTCCCGGTGTTCAGCCATTCCCAAGTAGAGAGGCTTTTTGACACTAGGGTTCTCTGTGAGTGAACTTCTCACATTCAGCTTGCTTTTGGAATTGCCCATCACTAGGTCCAGGCCAGTTTTATCCTTGGATTTGTCCAGCAACCTAAACAGTATAATTGCACAAGGCCAAGGCAGTACTTTTAATCTAGGAAGAGTTCCCAACTCTCTGTTTAGCAGTTCCCAAATTAGGAGGTAGTGTAGCAAACAGTTTCAACAAGGCTCAGTAAGAATTCTTGACCCTAGAATGCGGGCTTTTTAAAAGCTGGAACAACCTAATTCATCTCTCTGAGTTTCACTTTCATAACATTAGACCTCACCAAAGAGCAGGGGATTCTTAATATGTATCAAAGTGTATGTGGAATCTGGATGGGAATATTACATCTTTAATTTCACTAACCTCTAGCTGCAATTTAGTATTTAGCATGTCCTTTAAATCTAAATGCAGACAACAAACCACAATAATATTAGGAGTACCTGTGACTATATCCCCAGCAGATACCACAGACAATTTCCTAAGGCAGTTTTTATAGTTATCTCAAAGTATCACTAGTCTGATGTTACAATCAAATCATCATTACCTTTTTTGTTTTATCTAATAGACTGTATCTATTTTAGAATGGTTTTAGATATACAGAAAAATTAAGGGGATAATACAGAGTTCTTATATATCTCATTCCCAATTTCCTCGATTATTGACACCGTACACTCGTGTGGTACCTTTTTTACAATTAACGAGCCAATATTAATACAATAATATTAACCAGAGTCTGTACTTTATTCAGATTTCCTTGGCTTTTGCCTAGTGTCCTTAATTCCATTTCAGGCTTCCATCCAGGACACCACATTACATTTAGTTATCAAGCCCCCTTAGGCTCCTCTGGGCTGTGGTAGTTTCTCAGGCTTTTCTTGTTTTTGATAACCTTGACAGTTTCTTTTTTAAATGTATTTATTTAATTTATTTATTTTTGGCTGTGTTGGGTGTTCGTTGCTGCGCGTGGGCTTTCTCTAGTTGCGGAAAACGGGGGCTACTCTTGGTTGCAGTGCGCAGGCCTCTCATTTCAGTGGCCTCTCTCGTTGTGGAGCACGGGCTGTAGGCGCGTGGGCCTCCGTAGTTGCAGCACATGGGCTCAGTAGTTGTGGTTCACGGTCTCTAGAGCGCAGGCTCAGTACTTGTGGCGCACGGGTTTAGTTGCTCCCTGGCATGTGGGATCTGCCCAGGCCAGGGCTCGAACCCGTGTCCCCTGCATTGGCAGGCGGACTCTCAACCACTGCGCCACCAGGGAAGCCCCAACCTTGACGGTTGTGAGGAGCAGTGATCAAGTGTTTTGTAGCATACCTCACTAATGTAAACTGTCCAATGCTTTTCTCATGGTAAGACTGGGATTATGGTTTATTGGGAGGACAACCAGATAAAGTACCTTTTTTATAACATCTTATCAAGGGTACATGCTATCAACGTGATTTGCCTGTTGATGTTGACCTTGATAACCTGGCTGAGGCCGTGTCTCAGATTTCTCCACTGTAAAGTTACTCCTCCACCCCTTCCACACTACACTTGTTGGAAGGAAGTCACTATGTGAAGCACAAACCCAAAGAGTGGAGAGTTATGATCCACCTCCTTGAGGACAGAGTATGTACATAAAGTATTTGGAATTCTTCCACACAGATTTGTCTATTTTCCCCTAAACATTAATTTATTCAATTATTGATATTTATTTATATCAGTATAGACTCATGGATATCTATTTTATCCTTTGGGTTATAATCCAATACTACTTTATTTTGTTGTTTGAATTGTTCCAGCTTTGGCCATTGGGAGCGTTTGCTTTTGGCGCCTGTGCTCCTTTGACATACTCCCTTTGGGGTGTGTGAGTTTGTGTGTGTGTGTGTATCTGTGTTTAGCATGCATGTTTGTGTGTGTGTTTAACACTTCCTGACTTTCTGGTACCACAAGATGCTCCAGGCTCATTTTGTGTATTTCCTGCCCCAGTCCTAGAATCAGTCATTTCTCTGAGGAGCCCTGATTCCTTTAATTGGAGAGTAGTAATAGAAACCAAGATCTGGGCTCTAGATGTGCTGTTGCTAATGGGCTATTATTTGATTAGGCTCTCTTGACTGAGAGAACAAAGAAATATATATGTATACTAACCCATGTATATACACATATCAGTAAATATTTCTATATATAACTATCTATATCTATATTGAGCTGAGTGTATACTGATGTCTGCAACTATAATGCATTAACGCTGAGATTAGTTTAGCCTTCTCCTCTTGTTTATCTGTAAATTCATACTTCAATATTGAGAAATGTGGCTACCACCATCCACCATCTATTTATTTAATTGTTCAATTTCAGTACACATGTATCAGAGTTGTGAACCCATCTCCCCAACATCACTATTTTTAAGTATAGTAGTTAATAGAGTCTCTGTTGTATCTCGTTATTTAATGAGTTTAAATACCCATTCGTTTCTATATCACAAATTTGGTTTTTAAAATAGTCTAATGACTGCACTTAAAACATAGTAACTAGTTTCTTTTGAGATTCTATGTATTATATTTTATGAATTTAAAAGTGTTATTTTAAGACTCTTTAAATGGGCCACTCCATATTGTCAAAGGGATCCACAGTAAAAAGAAGGTTAGGACCCCAACCTCACAAAGATTATTGTCAGTTTATAATGAGATGATGTGAAATTGTCTGGTGCAAATGTTGGGAGCTCATGCTTGATAAGTGTTAGCTTTGTCCACTTGGGCAGGCTTCTTTCTCCTCTAAAGTTCTAAATACCTTGGAAGAGAGAACATGCTAAACCTTATGGTTAATAATTTATAATGTAGTGGAAGGATTTGCTAGGTATCAGGGTTGGAGGTAAAGGTCCATATAAGGTTGACGGAGGATGAGTGATTCCACTGCAGAAGTTTGTACTTGATATAAATTAATATAAGTGCAAGCAATGTATTTTAAGTTCATTCTAGAGGAGTAGTTCAGAATAGCTTCACAGAGGAGAAGACCTGAGCTATCTTGGGAGATGTTTAAACAGATGAGGAGTGGAGCCGGAGTTGGGAAGGCAAAGGCAGTGTAGCCTTAGAATGCAAATGTTCACAGACATGATCTTGTGGCTTATTCACCATCCTTACCAACCTAATAAGGACACCTGCTGGTAGCTGCATCATCATCATCATCACCATCAACATCATCACCATCATGTTAATAAAGAAGGGATATATTTGCCAGGTAGTCAAACAAGCTCTTTGCACATAGCACCTAGATGTTTTCTACGATCCACCTTATGAGTTCAATCATTGTAATTATTCTCATTTTTCACATACAAAAATGAAGACTTAGAGAGATTAAGTAATTTGTTCAAATCTTGGTGTGTGCCCTCTCAACTCCATGCTCTTTACCTCTGTGCTTAACAGGCTAGGATGATTTGCCCATATTAAGGGCTCAAATATTGGTTGATAAGTATAATAATCTCATAAAAGGAAAAGTGAAGTAATCTACTTTGATGTTTATGATGCAGTTTGGTGAATGCACTTAAGTGCCAATAGATGAATAATAAAAGTTAGAAACACACAAACATAGAGAAGAAAAATTCATATGTGTATGTCTGCTGGGAACAAAAAATCCTCCTGAATGTCTAACTTCTTAGTAAATATCAGGATATCACATACACATCATTAGGCAACATCAATGGAGGATCCTCTGTACCCTGCAAGAGGGCACTGTTATAGATGCACAGAAAGAAAATTCATATTTCCTGTACATTATAAATAAGGACATACTATGATCACTCTTTAAGAATGAAGTAATTTGAGTTTTTAAATTTTCCTTATCAATTGGTGTATATGAATCATGTTAGGTGAAGAATTATTGGTTGATTGGACATTTTATGTTTTAATTCTTTACAGAAAACAGTAAACAAATCCTTTTAGGCTTAAAATATCACATTCAGCAAATGAGTTATTATACTGAAGAAAGTGATGAATTCAGTAAAGTGTCTGGAATCTAAAATAAGAAGTAATTGAAGGAACTGGGAATAGATGACATGAAGCAAGACCAGGAGAGAAGTAGGTGGTCGCTCTAAACGATTTTAGGAGTTGTCCTATGAAAAAGGGTTTAGACTGTACCACACTGAAGATTTTAGACCAAGTAGACAGGTTTAGGTTGATAAAAGGATGAATATTTTGACAAGTAGAACCTTTCAACTATAAAATGGACCGACTGCATTTTAAACTCAAGAACTCCCTGTTACTGAAGTGCTTTAACAGAGGTTGAAGTTAAGCAGTTGGAAAAGTAAGAGCCTTTACAGTGAGGAAATTCTATGATTCTATGGTTTTCAACTCATAAATTTGTGTAGTTTATCCATTTTACTCATTGTATACACTTAAGTATATTGTTCCTTGAAATGGCCATTCAAAGTTGTTTCCTGTGCCACACACTATGAATGTTAGGGTTGGTCCTGTGTAAATCTTACCCCCATTGAATTAGTATTAACCCTAAACAAGCAGCTTTCTTCCATAAGGAAACAAAAAAAGAGGTTCAGAAATGTCCAAACTAAGTTTTTATAAAACTGTGTTATCAAATCTAATTTATCAAAAAACTTCAAACAGGGGCTTCCCTGGTGGCGCAGTGGTTGAGAGTCCACCTGCTGATGCAGGGGACACGGGTTCGTGCCCCAGTCCGGGAAGATCCCACATGCCGTGGAGCGGCTGGGCCCGTGAGCCATGGCCGCTGAGCCTGTGCCTCCGGAGCCTGTGCTCCACAACGGGAGAGGCCACAATGGTGAGAGGCCTGCGTACCACAAAAAAATAAAAATAAAAGGAAGATGCAGACCTGTATGCTTCAGGATTTTCTCACCAAAGCCCCACACAATTTCTTTACTATTCCAGCCAAGTATGGCCTAGCCCTACCCTCATCCCTGTTTTTCTTGGTTTAGTAATAAAGAAAGAGATGGGAATAAAGAAGAGATATCAGGTAGAAAGATATAAAATAGTGGGGAAAATAATATAAGTGAAGTGAAGTACCACCATCATTTACTAGAAGTGAACTTTCAGTACCAGCATTAATATTTTTTCCTGTTATATCTGTAAATGATAATAACTAATATGTACATAACAATTTTCAATTTAAACAAATCTCATTTTTATAACTAACTACTTCGCAACAAGTAACATGCTAAGGCAACATCAATAGATGAAAAACGGTAGTCCCTGGCCCCAAGGAATGTTGCCCAGGAGAACACAGATATATGTAAACAACACAGTCACAATACAGTGTAGCGAGTGCAACAATCAGGCATGCAGAAGTGCAAGGGTAGCAAAAAGGAGCATGTGATCACAACACTAAAAAGAAGACTGCACAAAAGACATAATATGTAAACTGAGGTTTGAAAACTGAAGTGGGTTTCCCAGGTGCCCCATAGGGAGAAAGGAATTCTTGGAGGAGGGAAAAGCATAAATGAAGGCAGTGAATTGTTCATATAATCCAGAAGTGAAGTAGGCAATGGCAGGAGAAATGATTGGACACAGGCATCATGAATACTTGCATGTCTGCATTTTAGCAAGTCCATTCTAAAGGAAACTTTGAGGATCAACTCGGGGGTGGGGGGCCGCGGGGGGGACAGAACTAGTCATTGCTGCCAGAAACACGGGAACCACTTTCTACCAACCCACCAAAATAACGACTTCAAAGGCAACATGGTATCACAGAAAAGGTTTGTTTGTTTGTTTGTTTGTTTTTAGTTCATTAGGTCTCACTTAAAATTCTGATTCCACAATGCACTTGCTTTGGGATCTTGAACAACACTCATAACCTCTGCAAGTTTCAGTGTAGTAAGTTTATGTGATTACCTTCATCTGTAATATCCCTGTGTTGCAATCTTAATGGAAACTCAAGTTCAGGTCAAAGACAAGTTCCTCTGTGACCTCTCCTCTGAATTGATTCAAAAGCCGTCTCGCCCGTCCTCATTTGGCTTCTCTTATGGAATCTCATAAAAACTTCTATGACCTCTTTCGGGGTTTTTTTGTTGTTGTTGTTGTCTGTTTGTTTGTTTGTTTTTTAATTTAAGTATAGTTGATTTACAATGTTGTGTTACTTTCAGGTGTACAGCACAGTGATTCCTTTTTCACATTCTTTTCCCTTATAAGTTATTACAAAATATTGAGTAGAGTTCCCTGTGCCAATAAGGAGATCCTTGTTGTATCTATTCTATGCCTTATTTGAATGACCGTAGCACTCGTTGTCTGTATCATTTTTATGTCTCTGGTTGCTTTGTGACTGAAAATGAAAAATGTCTATTTGTTCATTTCCTTCCTTAAAAATGTGTTCATTTATGTATTTCATATTTATTGACTACATCTTAGACACCGTGTTAACTGCTGGTTCTAGATGTTAGTAAAATATAGACCTTCCTGCTCAAAAGGTCACAGTATTTGTGGGAAAACGAAAAAATGAACAACCTATATCTCAAAGAGCTTTGTACTTCCCAAAGAGAACACACCTAGTAGGTACAATAAATACATGTATCATACATAAATGTATAAATAGTTAATGGGATTAAAAACTAGAGATAACTGCTTTTCGATTCTGAGGAAATGATGATTATATTTCACCAGAAGCTCAATACCACTCTGAGAATGAGGGCTTAACCCCCGTCCTGACTCACTGCATTGCTTTTCTGTATAAAAATACACAAGTCTGTATATGCGCTCTAGAAAAAGGCTTATCTGGCATGAATTTCAGAGAGCAAGAAGAAAACTTCAAGAAGTTCAGAGAAGCATCCAGAAGCTCAGATGATTGGCACTAATACAACTTGCTTGACAGGAAAATAGAGCTGTAAATCTCACAAAATTAGATGATCTTTGAAGAATTTCAAAACCTCCTGCTATTAATTGGAAATCCTAGAAGAACCGCTTCTTTTAAAGCATACTGATAATATGCTTTACAGCTTAATATTCAGAAGCCTATGTTTTGGCTAAGTGAGCTTCAGGAAAGAAGGAAACTTGTGGTTCAGTTCCATCTACTCTGGAACCTCTGGTCAAAACATTTACTTCTGTGCTCAGCCATCTTATCATCTGTAAAATGGAGGCAACTCTAAGAAAACATAGTTACAGAGATGTTGCACAGTTTCATGTGTCATTGTCTTCATTTGTTTCAGAAAACCAGTAACATCTAAGCTACTACTGCAAAGAGTGCAATGTTACTTGGGGTCATCTAGTGCAGCTCTGTCAAAGTAAAGAAAGGGAAAGGGCCTAGAATAACTATAATTTTCCCAAGAGGACACTATTATTTTATGGTAACTCTGGGACAAGAACCCTGATCTCTTTGATGCCATTCCATTGTTCTTTTGTTGGGTTCTGAACAACCCAGAGAAAGAAAGAGAAATAAAACTCCTATGTGCTGTGTCACTGGTACAGGATGTGGCAAGATTGGAATTGGAGAAGTACATATTAACAGGTATTTGGGAAATTCTTCAAACTAATTAAGATATATACCAGGTCCATAAAAAACAGTATGTTTTCTCAAGATGATTCTGTGGCATGAACAGAACTGGTAACTGAAGGTGTCTGTGTGCTGCAGTTCCAAACAGGATGGGTGAATGCTTGTTTTCTGGCACCTTGAAGACTCCACCCCAACATACACATTAAAATAAAATTAACATTTCAACTGGGTCATAGTTAATTCTGCATGCTCTTGTAAGTCAGCAAAATATTCCATATATCATTTAAGTTGTCACTCACTTTTTTTTTTTTTTTTTTTTTTTTTTTTTTTGCGGTACGCGGGCCTCTCACTGTTGTGGCCTCTCCCGTTGCGGAGCACAGGCTCTGGACGCGCAGGCTCAGTGGCCATGGCTCACGGGCCTAGCCACTCCACGGCATGTGGGATCTTCCCGGACCAGGGCACGAACCCGTGTCCCCTACATCGGAAGGTGGACTCTCAACCACTGCGCCACCAGGGAAGCCTCATATCTGATTCTTGTATTAGGACTCTTCTAAATTTTATATACATTGGAAAATAACTCATGTCTTTCTAAGGTGTATATCTTTGATTATATTTTCTATTTTCATAAAGCTTCTTGTATTCTCTACTCAAAACATGTGTAAATAATGGCTGCATGTAACTAATCAATAATCAGCCATTTTGTCCAGATTTTCAAATGTGTTGGTATAAAGCTACCATAGTATTCTTTGGTAATTAAAAAAAATTCTCTCTGTTTTATAGCTAGTCCCATCTCTATCATATTTGGCAAATATTGCTTATTTTATTGGTCTTTGTTAAGAACAAGCTTTTGGTTTTCTTTGTCACGTTTACTACTTTTCTTCTCTATTTTTGACTTTTCTCTTGATTAATTTTGTCCTTCTACTCTTTGGGATTTACCTTGTTCTTTTTCTATGTCTACTGTCCATTTCCTGTAGCTTCAAGAGCCATTTTCAACAACTCAATGAGCTCTGCCAGCTGTGTCATGGCCACTTCATCATATGCTATTAAAACTTAATCTCATACACTGGGTGAAGACTCAGCAATCTTATTTTGCTTTCAAAATTGTTCTATAGCCTTGGATCCTTCTTCTTCTCCTAAATTAGCACTATCATCAGGGAAAATTCTAGTGGGCCTAGAATTCTAGGCTTGCCTTTCCTGTAGTTTCATAATCAAAGAAAAAACATTTCCACCCTTTTTTTGATGTTGATCGAAAATTTAGCAACACTTCTTTGCACTGTATTCAAATCCCAAAATATAAGCAAGCCTTCATGCACACAGGCTCACTGAAATGTCATAATTTTAAACTATGTATGACCTGGAACAATGACCTTTCCAGATACTCCAAAAAAGTCTTCCTAGGTGTTCAGACTTTTTCATTCCTACAACATCTTTTACACATGGTCGATTTGTGTCATAAGTTCTTCCTCACTCCCACTTCTGAGTATATATCCAAAGGAAACATCATCATGATTTGAAGAGATATCTGTACTCCCATGTTCATTGTAGCATTATGCACAAGAGCCAAGGTATGGAAACAACCTAAGTGTCCGCAGTAGATTAATGGATAAAGGAAATATGGTATATATATACAATAGAATATTATTCAACCTTAGAAAAGAAGAAAATCCTATCATTTAAGTCAACATGGATAAAACTGGAGGACACTATGCTAAGTGAAATAAGACAAAGACAAATAGTGCATGATGTCACTTATATATGGACTCTAAAAAAATAATGAAATAAATCAACTCTTCCCTCCGTGGACATTTTCCTCAGCAGAATCTAGCAGCCTCTACTATGAGTCTTATCTTTTTTTTTATTGTTGTACCAGATCACAACCCCAGGGAACCTATGTATTTACCGATGTATATCTACATTATAGTTTACCATTGTTATTTTTCTTTGTAATTCATTCCTTCCACTTCTGGCATCAGAACCTCATTTTTACTTTGGAGAAGTCCTTGTGATTCAGGTAGGCTGTGTGTCTCCTCCCTAGGCTGTGTGACTTGCGGCTGGCTAGACACAGTGTTTTACATATACTCTATATGTCTTAAGTACTTATTTCTCTGGTTTCCATCATTTTCCCTCCAAATTTTTGTGTACTTATTTTTTAATTGACATTTGTAATCCTTTCTTTTGTTTGACTAAGGTACTGTTCAACTGATCTTCTGAGTGCTTAATTTCAGCTTTTTTAATTCTAGAAGTTTCTTTTGGTTGCATTTCACAGACAATTTTTGCTGAAATTGTACATGTTGTCATTTTCTTAATACATTAATCATAATTTTAAATAATAGTTTCATTGAGATATAATTTACTTTCCATATTATTTAAAGTGTACAATTTAATGTGTTATGCATCTACCACCACAATCAATTTTAGAACTTTCATCCACCCCCCAAAAGAAAAAGAATCTATTATAGGTCACTCACTCCCCCATTTCTCCAAACCCTAGGCAGCCACTAATATACTTTGTCTCTACAGATTTGTCTAGACTGGACATTGCATACAAATGGAATCATACAATTATTTAGCATGTTTTCAAGGTTCATCCATGTTGTAGCATGCATCAGTACTTGATGTCTTTTTATGGCTGAATAATATTCCATGGTGTGGATATTACTATGTTTCATTTATCCATTCACAGTAAATGGCCATTTGGGTTATTTCCACTTTGGGGCTCTTATGAATAATGCTGCTGTGGTTGGATTTACGTGCAAGTTTTGTATGCAGGTCTAGATTTGTTTTTTCAATTAACAGACTATTTCGGAGCAGTTTCTGGTTTACAGAAAAATTAAGCAGAAAGGAAAGAGTTCTCATACCTCCTTAGCTCTCTAGCCAGTTTCCCCTATTATTAACATCTTACATTAGCGTAATACATTTGTTATAGTTAATGAACCCATATTGATACATTATTACTAACTAATGTCCATGGTTTACTTTAGACTTCACTCTTTGTTTTGTACATTATATGATTTTTTGACAAATGTGCAATAACCTGTATCCACCATTACAGATCCATACACAGGAGTTTCTTTGCCTTTAAAATTCTGCGCTTCACCCATCCTTTTCTCCCTCCCCACAACCTCTGGCAACCACTGATCTTTTGACTGTCTCCACACTTTGGCCTTTTCCTAAAGTTCACATAGCTGCAATCATATAATATGCATGTAGCCTTTGCAGATTGGCTTTTATTCACTTAGCAATATGCATTTAAGCTTCTTCCATGTCTTTTCATGGCTTCATAGCCTTTTTTCTTTATTGCTCAACGCTATTCCTTTGTACCAATATACCATGGTTTGTTTATCCATTCCCCTATTGAAAAACATTTGGTTGATTTCAAGTTTTGGCAATTATGAAAGAAACTGCTATAAATATCCATGTGCAGGTTTTATGCGGACATAGCTTTTCAGTTCCTATGGGTAAATACCAAAGAGCATGATTACTCGATCACTGTATGGTAAAAGTATGTTTAGTTTTGTAAGAAACTGCCAAGTATCCTGCTAGCAGCAAATGAGAATTTCAGTTGTTCTGCATCGTCAACAACTTTGGTATTTCAGTATTTGGATTTTAGCCATTTGAATAGGTGTATAGTGGTATCTCATTATTGTTCTAATTTAAAATTCCCTGATGACATGGAATGTGTAGCATCTTTTCATATGCGTATTTGCCATGTGTCTATTTTCTTTGTTTAATCATAGTTGTTTTGTTTTTTAACCAAAGCCTACTAACTCTTGTCCTCCTTTTCTATTTATATTGTCTTTTTTCTTTCTTTCTTTTATTTTTTTTTGAGCTTTTGATCATTTAGTCTTTTTTCTGGTATGTCCAATTATTTTTTCTATTAAAATTGGGCTTAACTTATTTTAGGAAACTATAAAGATACCTCCACATTCTGGATGTTGTTATTGTTCTCTTGAAAAGATTTCCTTTTGCCCATGGCAGACAGTTACTATAGGGACTGGAAACCTTAGTTCATTCTCAGTTTGAGCTCATTGAAAGCTGTTTTTCAGTCTGTGTGAAGGGTGCTCTATTTCTGTCTTGTCCTTCCTCTACAGGTGTTGGTTGCCCTTTGGGATTACCATGTGAAAGTTTGTATCCTCCCTATTCCCAACTACATTGGTATTTGTTAGGCTTTAAATGTAATGGTTCCCCCAGCCCCGTGAGACTAAGAATACGTGTAGCTTGTCATTCCATTAGTTGTTGCCTTTAGCTTGAGCTCTTGCCGTTTGGCTTCTGTGGTTACAGTCTTTTGAACTCCTTGGCTTTTCAGCTCCTAGGCTGTATGAGTTGAATCAGAAAATGCCCCAAGGAGAAAAGCTGCACCAAATGTCAAGCTTGCGTCTGCGTTTCCCTTCTCTACAGAACTTGGCCCACATGTCTTGGTGTCTCTCAAACATTCGGATGCTGGTGAACAGATGTTTTCTTACTTTATCCAAGTTTTCTAAAATTTCTTTAGACTTCTCCTGATCTTATGTTATTATTGAAGTATCATCTCAATTATCCTTAGGAAGAAATTTTACAATTTTATATTTTATTTTTTTATTTTCTATATTACCTCAGTTTCTGTAGAGACCTTTTACCTGATAGTTCAGTCTAGTTCCTGTGTTACCAGTAAGATGGAGATAGGTGGAGGCTAAGAATATTGGGGGAAAATCACTGCTGAATGATATGTCTCATTCTTTTTGTTTTTCCTCTCCTTATTTACTCTGGCAGCCTACATTTGTCCTTCTTGATTTGACCCAGTTGCCCAAATAAGCAACCCACTCTGGCAAAGACCTGACTTTACTCTCATAAATGTCTGCATGTTAGGATAAGCTAGATGATGAACACCATTCCAAAGTTCTTTGTGTGACCAGTCAGAATGGCCATCATCAAAAAATCTACAAACAATAAATGCTGGAGAGGCTGTGGAGAAAAGGGAACCCTCTTGCACTGCTGGTGGGAATGTACATTGATACAACCACTATGGAGTACAGTATGGAGGTTCCCTAAAAAACTAAAAATAGAACTAATGTACGACCCAGCAATCCCACTACTGGGCATATACCCTAAAAAAAAGTAATTAGAAGAGACATGTACCACCATGTTCATTGTGGCAGTATTTACAACCGCCAGGACATGGAAACAACCTAAGTGTCCATCGACAGATGAATGATAAAGATGTGGCACATATATACAATGGAATATTACTCAGCCATAAAAAGAAATGAAATTGAGTTATTTGCAGTGAGGTGGATGGACCTAGAGACTGTCATACAGAGTGAAGTAAGTCAGAAAGAGAAAAACAAATATCGTATGCTAACACAGATATATGGAATCTAAAAAAAAATTGTTCTGAAGAATCTAGGGGAAGGACTGGAATAAAGACGCAGACATAGAGAATGGACTTGAGGACATGGGGAGGGGAAAGGGTAAGTTGGGATGAAGTAACAGAGTGGCTTGGACATATATACACTCCCAAATGTAAAATAGATACTAGTGGGAGGCAGCCGCATAGCACAGGGAGATCAGCTCAGTGCTTTGTGACCACCTAGAGGGATGGGGTAGGGAGGGTGGGAGGGAGACACAAGAGGGAGGAGATATGGGGATATATGTATATGTATAGCTGATTCACTTTGCTATAAAGCAGAAACTAACACAGCATTGTAAAGCAATTCTACTCCAATAAAGATGTTAAAAAAACAAAAAGTTAGAGAGTAGAAAAATTCAAAAGAATTGGCCACACTCCTCCAATAGATTCTCTAACCTTTAGCAGAACAGAATTCACACTGAATCTGGTTTATGAGTAAAAGACAAGTCAACTTTAAAGTGGATCATAGATGACAACATTTCTTTTCCATGTGCCTGCTTTGGAGCCATATTTCTGTTGACCACTCAAAACCTTCCTCTTGAGTATTCTGTGATATATTAGAACCAGGAATAAGGGATGTTAGTGCTGGAAGGGTCAGCCAGTGGTCTGCGATTTAATTCACATATCCCTTCTGCACCAGACTCTTAAGATCATTGAGTTAGCCTAAGAATTTTGAAGCTGTAGAACTCAAGACAGTACATTACAATATGCCAATATTACTATTCTCCTGCTCTGACATTCTCCACTGATGGACAGATGAAGGAGAAGGAAGGGCAGTCAGCAGTAACTGAGAGTAAATGAAACTGGAATATTATAATTCAGTATCATTTGAGTGACTGAATTGGCTGGCAGAGTGTTCTCCAGTTAAGGGTGAGGGAAGATTAATTCTGCACATGACACCACTACTGTGTTTATACAAGTCTACTGGGACAGTTGTTTGCCTTGAATTGTTTGCTTCATTCATTTCAGTCAGACAGTTGTGTTGACTGATTTTCCTTTTTGATGTATGAAATGACTGTGACAGAATTTACCATTTACTTTACACTAATGCACTGTAAAAACGATACATTCGTCAAATTGGATTGGCAGGTATGAAAATGTTTACCCCAGAACTAGATAGAAATATAATATTGCCTTCTACAGAAATGTAATCATATGCCCTGGATTCTGGGGAAATGTTCCAATTTTAACGATTTTACCACGTTTGAAAAATGTAGGGTCACTGATCCCATAGTAAAAATAAGAAGATCTGTGAAGTCCAGAAAAACATAGTTTTGTGTGACTCTGACAATCACATAACACAAAAGAAAAAAGTATTATGAGATAAATTTTACTGAGTTTCATACTTATCAAGAGGTGTTTCTATGTTAAACTTTTGAGTCTTATTCTAGAAGTTCTTTAGGAACAAACACTTCAAATATATTCATAGAAAACCCTCTATATTTGTAATTTCATTCTTCCAATATTTATAGTTACTATGACAGGCCATTTCTCCACGTCCCATCCCATGATTCTCTGCTCCTATTGAACATTTGGAAATTGGTGGCATGAGCAGGAAAGTGAAGCAGTTTTTGAGATTATTGAATAATGCTGATTTTATAAAGAATGCTTTATTCCATAGTTGACAAACTTATAATGGTACCGATGGTTGGATACTACTCTTAGAGATGAAAAAGCTCTTAAGGAACCTTCTGTATTCCATTCAACAATTTGTGTTCTTGTTCAAAGCAAAATTAATTCCTTCCAAAATGATCATATTACCTTAATTTTTAATCTTACAATAAGATTAAAAATTAAAATAATTAAAAATTAAAAATAAAATTAAAAATCGTAATTTTTAATCTTAAAATAATCTATCTGTGAGAATGGGAATTTTGGGTAGGAAAAAGTGACAGAAGATGGGACAAAAAAAGAATTCATAGAAAGACAAAACAGAATTTTTTAAATGGTGGCTACAAACTTCTGTTTCCAACTATATCAGTTTACCTTAGGAAAACGTACTAGAAAGGCCAGATAAATCATAAGCAACATTGGACTGTGAGCGTTAGAAAGCTACTGAGGTAGCCATGGCCTAGAAAAGTAAAATAGAGAAAGAAACTCACTGAAGTGAGAACAATATTCTGCACATGCTTTTCTAGCCCAGTCATTTAGAAACTACTGATGAAGAGCAAATGTCTGAGAAACCAAATGTGGTTCCTAAGAGGTAGAAAAGCCAGTAGATCTTAGGACAATGTCATAGGATTAAGGAAACCAGAGTTGGAATTGAGAAATAACAAGGCAGCTAGAATTTTAAGGACCAAAATCACAGAGAGAGTAAAGATCCAGAGAACGGAGCTGGATTCAGCAACAGTGTTCCCTTGCAGTATTTTCCATGTATAATAGGTAGATAAGGCAAGATGCTAAGAAGTCAAACAAAAGCTAACTGAAGTCAAAGCAAAGACTTAGTTGGCTCATAATGCTGAAGAGACAAAATTGGGGTTCAGAACCTATGAAAGATTTGTGGCCCAATGGAAAATGAATGATATGAATTAGGACATTGAAAGTCTCTACATATGTGTGTGTGTCTGTCTGTGTGTGTGTCTCTGTGTTTGTGTGTGTGTGTGTGTCTCTGTGTTAGGAAGGTTGAGGCAACATCTACATTGAACCTTATAAAGAAGGAAAATGAGTATGAAGTTGGTCCAGTGACTGAGGTGATCTTCCCCTCTGCTCCCTACCTAAGAACAGGAAATTCTCTCCTCAAGTAAATACAGTTGACCCTTGAACAATGTAGGGGGTAGAGACACTGACTCCCTGTGCAGTCAAAAATCCACATATAACTTTATGGTCGGCCCTTCTTATCTGTGGTTCTGAATCTGAGGATTCAACCAACCACACATCATGTAGTACTGTATTACTTATTGAAAAAAAATCCATGTATAAGTGGATCTGTGCAGTTCAAACCCAGGTTGTTTAATGACGGTAATGTTATTCAGATTCTCTACAACTTGTCATATCCCAAGTCTGGTATTCACTGAAGAACCAAGAAGACTACAAAGAAAAGGAGAATTAGAATAAAAAACAAAACAGAATCAGAATCATAGATGACCTAAACATTGAAGTTCATACATATTTTGGTAAATATTATCAAGTTCAAGAAAATAGATGACAAGGTGGAGAACTTAACTTGACAACTAGAAACTATAAACTGATTGAATTTGAACTGATAGAATTAAAAATTATACGAAATTTAAAACTCGGTAGTGGATTGGACACAGGCAAAGAGAGGTAAGTGAACTGGAAGATAGAGTAGTAACAATATTAAGACTAAAACATGGGAAATGAAAAGAATAAAAAGTACACAAAAGCGCATTTGAGATATATGGGCCACAGTAAACATTTTTATCATATGTGTAAACTGGAGTCCACAGAAAAAAGGAGAGAGAGATTGGGATGAAAACAATATTTCAGAAATATTAACAGCTGAGAGTTCTCTAAAACTAAAAAGAATATGTGGAGCCATAAATTCAATAAGCACTAAAGAATGCAACAAGAAGAAATACAAAGAAAAGCACACCTAAGATCACCACAGTACAATTCATGAATAGTAAAGAAAATCATGACATCTTAAAAGCAGCCCGACGAAAAAGAGAGAGATTACTTTCAAAGGAACAATAGGATTAAGATTACAGCTTTCTTCTCAATGAAACTGGATACTAGAAAATAATGGAATAACATTTTTAAGTGCTCAAGAAAAGAACTGCCCATTGGGAATTCTAGAGGCAGAGAAAATGTTGTTTGGAAGGAAAGATGAAATAAGAAATTTGCAGACAAAGAAAGTTTAGAAAATATGTTCTCAGCAGAACTGACTGCATTAAATTATAAAGGGAGACCCGCAGGCAGAAGGAAGATTATCACAGACGAAAATAAGGACTTTATAAAGAATTATGTATAACAGAAAGGATAAATAAGTGGATAAACCTAAATAAAATCTAACTGCACAAAAGAGTAATAATAAAATATATCAAAAATTAGAATGCATTAAAACAAATGGAAGAGGAAAAGTAGTAAAAGAAATTTAAGATCTCAGCATTGCTTGAGAAGCAGTAAAAGAGCTAATAAGTCATGGTGCATGTGTAACTGCTACTTATGTAAAAATAACAAGCTAATACAAGGGAAAATGGAATTTGAAGAAATCTAAAAGGAAGAAAGAAGAGGAAAAAGAACATAACAAGGTGGGACAAATAGTAAACGAGGAGTAAATGGTCTATAAGAAAATACATTAACTGTAAATACTCAAATTAAAGGACAAGCATTATTGAAACAAACAAAAAACCTAATTCTATGCCACCTACAAGAGACAAGAGTCAGATTGAAAATTAAAGGATTCAAAACTTATGTCCTAACAACAATAAGTAAAATTGAAGAAGATTTTTTAATGTTAACATAGATTTGAAAGCAAAAAGTATCACTGACGATAAGGCAGGATAATAAAACCCACCGTTACTTTACAAGGAATATATTATAAATCTAAACTTCAATGCAATAGGTGAAGGGAAATTCCAAAAATCTAAGTAGAAATAGAAAAATCTAAATTACCTAGATCAGTAATATAGAACCACAACAACAAATCAGCAGATTAGAGAAGATCTGAATACCATCATTAATAACTTTGGCCTATATTTACATAAAAAACTGCACCAACAATGATGGAATATATATATTTTGCAGAAATTTTTAGGTGCACATGGCACATTTATAAAATTGACTATATTCCGGTTATAAAACAAGACTCCGAATAAGCAAGAAATTTAAAAATATATAACCAATATTTTACCAAATAATTGGATATTAAAAACATACTTCTGATCATTATGTAGGTCAAAGATAAAGTCACAATGCGAATTAGAATTTTATTAATTGAATGATAATGAAAATATGCCATAACCAAACCTGTGGGTTAGAAATAAAGCTGTGGTCACAGAGAAGTTTATGTATTCAAATTATATTTTCTAAATGTAAAAGGGAAAGGAATAAAGCAACTAGAAGATAACCTATCACCCTGAGGTAGGCAGCTCCTGAACTGTACCTGGTGGGGAAGGCAGGGCAGAACTTCAGGAGGCCAGCTGAGAGCACGGTGACCGCCACGTCAGGAGCAGTCTCCAAGAAAGAGCATTTAATGTACAAAGGGATGACTGAAATATTTTTAAGAGCTAGCACCCTGACTCCTCTTAAGGATGACTTAACTT